>NC_065417.1:11279000-11585000 GCF_024362695.1 Pectinophora gossypiella
ATTCACTACGTTTTAGAATGGCCTTACGGAGCGTCAGAATTTATGAATGAGAGATTTTCTGTTTTAGAATTAAAAATAAAAATAAATCTCTATAGGTACCTTTTTAGATGCGCTTAACCAACTACGTTACTAGGTCATTGCCAAGATGCCATAAACTAATAAGACATTGATTTCTTTTATCATTTTTGTTAATTTTAGAACATAATTGGGTAGATTTATAGGTTAAAGATAAATTATGAAATTCTGATTACTAAATAAAGACAGATCTAAAGGTGAAAAAAAAACTTTTTATTTTTCTATTGAACTTATTTTTGAATTTTGATATAGAAAAATGTAATACTTAATTAATGCGACATTTGAGGATATTAGCCACGTTTTTCTATGACATCACAGGCTGGTTCTTCAAACAAATTCCATAGTAATTTCGTGTTTTGACGTTTAGTAAAAAGTAACTGTTTTGATTAGTTGGAAACTACCCTATTGTGTCATCTACGTTTCATTTTATGTTTTCAAAATTTCATCGAAGAAAATCAGAAGTCGTCCAGGAATAATTAACGTTTCGTTCCTTGCAGTAACCTGTTAAAACAAAAGAAAAATAAAGCAAAAGGAAATCCCTCATTGCTAGCAACGTTTGTCGATCTATTATATGATTTATATTCTAATAGCAATCAATAAAAGCAAGAAATTCTCTGATTTTCGCTGCACACATTCCACAGACCACAGCCACCGGGACCAAATCCAAGATGTAGGTTTTATTTTCGTCTTCTTCTTCTTTGTCCACCCCTGTTCCCAGTTTAGCTGTGGTCGGGTCTCCTTACACGTCTGCGCCAGAGAACTCTGTTTTGGCTTGTCTCTGTACTTAGATTTTCCAATAGAATCTCTTTCTGCATATTTGACCACCAGGTAGAAGGCGGTCGGCCTCTTAACTCTTTTGTATAAGTATTTATCTATTGAATTGGACTATAATCAAACAATAATTTAAGCCAGCGATAACATGTTGATAAAATATTAGAAGCCAGGGAATAAATTCCTAATAATGCAGAAACTCCTTCCAATTTATCCATAACGTGTGCGTACTACAAAATAAGCTTTCGGCATAAGTTTATATTAACATCTCAACCGTATTTGGACGTGAAAGAAATAACTCCATCCGCCGCGTAATTCCAGGCTTCGAATATAAATTGCTTCGGAAGTTTAGGAAAATATGAGGCTCCTGTGAGGAGCGATAGGCAACTTCGAAGAAAGTTCCGTCCTAGATGGTTGGCTATGTATAAGTTGGTAAAGAGCGTTTTAGAGCAGAATACCTAAATACTTAGCGCGCCGTACACCAGCTGCGCTCCAGAATAGGGTACTTTCCAACTAGTCAAATCAGTTACTTTTTACTATACGTCTAAACACGAAATTACTATGGAATTTGCATGAAAAAGCAACCTGTGACGTCATACAAAAACGTGTCAAAATGGCGCACTTAGTAAAGTAAAGTAAAGTAAAGTAAAGTAAAATCTTTATTTCCTCTACAAATAATAAAACACATGGATACATAAATACATACAAAAATACAATATTTGTAGAGGCTGGAGCCTAAAGTAGGATACCCTGTGTTTTAGGTCTCCAGGCCTCCACCCCCAAAAAGTCATGGTCAAGAAAATATAACAAAATATAAAAAAATAAAGTTTTTTTTTTAAATTGTTAGACTAAATCATAAAATATTTCTTAAAAAGAAAATATCAAATCTATAAATGCTTGTGTGTGTGTGTGTAGTACATTTTTCTTGATTAAAATTCATAAATAAGTTAAATAGAAAACGTTTTGACACCTTTAGATCTGTCTTTATTTAGTAAATCAGAATATCATAATTTATCTTTGACCTAGGAAACTACCCAACTACTTGCATGCTTAGTCGTATAAAATGTTTAACCAAATATGAGCTTAATAATACTAGATACAGCACTAGTTGTCTATCTAGTCTGTTATATTATTATCTTTTTATAACGTAACATAAATAAAGACGAAAGAAGAAGAAGAAGAAGTGTTTGCCCTGCAGTGGGACATTGAGCCCTATTAATAATAATAATAACATAAATAGACTATGTACGTGCCATTGCTGGGCAGAAGCCTCCCCTCAACCAACCGGGGGGGATATAATCCACTACGCTGTTGCTCGGTTGGTATCTATTGATTATAATTGACAAATTATCATGTACCAAGCGTCAATATCTAAGTTCACGTGACAAATGGTTCAGAGTAAAGCAAGCCATAAGTCGAGCAAATCCAGCAATGAATCAATGTGCGACAATCCTAGTCCAAATTGCAAATACCACGTTGTGTCGACAGTCAACATCACCGCGTCTGCGAATTTATCGTGCCGTCAATAGATATGGATACAACCACTATTCTGACCCATACTAGAGGAACTCAATAAATAAAAAAAAGTGTTTATTTCTTGTTTTAAACAACATAAAGTTATGAGGTAACCCCAGGAAGCAAGGTTAATGCTTGAGTTGGGGATGTCTCGCTCTTACCCTAGTTGTTAACACTAAACAGTTGACATGCAAAGCAAATAAATAAAGAATAAAAAAGAAAACAAAAAGAAAAAAGGTATCAATTAAAACTAATGAATATCGTCAATATCGTCTCGTTATAGTAAAAACGTAGTGAAAACCAAGTAAGCGCCTTTTTAAAAAATCGCATTAGGAAATGGTGGAATTTTTGTTAACAAAACAATGCAATAGACTAGCTAGTGTCCCAATATTTACCCGGAATCTTCTTATCGTGTAGGTAGTGAGATGGACTTACCTACCTTTATCAACCCTGGTGTTAGGGATATTATCACCAAAGGCCTCTGACATGACTCTGCTACATACCTACATCACTAAGTAGTAACCGGTGCAAACGGCATAACGTGCCTTCCAAAGCACCAACCAAACTAGAGATCAGAAATTAATAACCTAACCAATATTTGGCTGGTTTTCCCTTCGCGGATAGGAAGGTCAGACAGGCAGTCGCTTTTGTAAAAAACCGGACGTGTTACGAGTAAATCTTCAGGTTAGGTAAGCGGACCCTGTGAGAAACAGGATAATGCTAGGGAGATGATCTAAAATAAAATAAAAAATGCCACGAGCTCACGTCCCAGTGGTAAGGGCTAGTACATACCTATAAAGAGACCTAATATAGCAGCTAAATATTTACGGCTTACACGACTTCAATCGTTGGTCCGTGGAATTGATAGATTATTGACATTGGCTCGATACTGATAGGTCAGTACTCTATTCAATTCAACTATTTGTTAATGTAGGCCATTCAGGTATTTGACTGAGTGTTTGATGTTTAGAAAAATCACCCCGATTACCGACCCCGCCGGCGTGGTCGATGATCTCTCAATCAGCGCTTATCGCTATCGACCCACTAGGGTCGATTAATTTTTTCAAATATTTTTCCTATCAGACGACGCCCTGAGCCGAGGTTCGCGCCCAACTGGGCACCTTCTGGCCTGTTGTCTTAAACGTTGTACCGGGTGAGAGCCTTCAGCGCTCCCCATTTGTCCGGCCAAGTAGTTAATGCCATCTGCGGCAAATCTACAATAAGTCACGTCAAAAAAAAAAGATGTTTAGCAAAACGCCTTTGCTTAAACAGTCACACGCCCATTAGAGGACTAGGTAGTCCTAATCTCTAGGTAGTGAATCTGGCCGTACATTCACTGCTAAGATCGGTTACGTCAGCCATATAAGAGCGCATCTTATGAGTTCCTAGATTGGAAACTTGTCGCCATAGCCGAATACGGCTGGAAAGTGACATCGTAACGAAAACTTTGAGGGATGACTCCGGCCATGATTCTGAGTTGATATCAAGTGGAATTTTCCGCCGCAAAAGTATGGAAAGGAAAAAAAAATCACAACATTTTCATGAATTTTCCGACAGGAAATTCCCCTTAGAATCATGGTCTGAATCATCCCCCTCAGTATTCGTTACGATATCACTAACACTCTGTATCTAGTCCTAATCTCACGTACGACTTTAACAGTGTTGGGCTCACGATTCGGAGGTCCCGGGTTCGAATCCCAGTGGAGACTTTATCACAAAAATCACTTTGGGATCCCTAGTTTGATTACTACCTTACATACTGATCACCTCATTGTCTGAAAGTACGATGATCCGTGCTTCGGAAGGCACGTTAAGTCATTGATCCCGCTTACTACTTAATGATGTAAGTAAGTAGTCGTTACATGAGTCATTTCGGGGGTGTTTGGCGGCTCAATAATAACCCTGAAAGCAGGGTTGATGAGGTTATTAATCCACCTCACAACCCACACAAAAGAAGTAGAAATCTCATGTAGAAACATGCACCGAAAGTTGTCGTCTATTCTGAATACTTGAGGCTGTGTCTACCCCATTAGGTACGGGCGTGAGTAAGTATGTATTGTGTATGTGTATATACATCGCACAAAAAAGCTACGTTCCAATTTGTTCGAGTACGCAAAACTTATTCACTTTTTTATGGATAAAATAAATATTTTTACATAAATTAAATGTAATTTTGCAAATAGGTTAATGTGGTTTTATTATACTTTCAGAACTTGTTGCGAATTTTTAATGTTTTCATGCCAATTCAATTAATATTATAATCAGTAAACATACGTTTATGTTTTTTTTTTTCATCCAATAAACAGGATTATTAAGTTTTTCTTTTGGAATATACGATAATACTTGTTTTGAGCAGAGAAATCTGAAGTTTTGATTGGATACCGCTTTTATCCTTGTAAGTTGGCAAATAAAGTATTATAAGTCGTATGTATTAATAAATTAGTTTATTTTAAACACGTGGCATGACGATCTAACTCAGCTGGAGGAAAAGGCCCTCTCTCATATTTCATGCCGCCTGTGTCTGCTAATAGGTACTGCTACGGTTAGCTACAGGTATTAGAAAGTCTGTTCTCAGCTACCGCCATAGAATAAGGAATAATATACTACGTATAGAACGGCAACTCTCCGCTCCCCACCAGCGGTTGAGCTAGGCTTTACCTCAATCCCCTCGAACATAGTTTAGACTTGAATCGACCGTTGTTTTTATTTTTATATGTTCGAATTTTGAAATTGAACGCCGGCGTCCTTTCGTTTGATTCGAATATTTATTTTTCATGGTGAGTGTTCATTATAACATGCTAATAATATGCAATAAAATTTAACTTAGGCTAAGTGCTTAATATAAAAATAATGTTAATGTGCCGGTTTTCCCTTCGCGGGTTGGTAGTCGTTTCTGTAAAAACTGGTCCCGTCAAATCTTCATGTCAGGTAACCAGACCCTGTGAAAACGGGATAAGGCTAGGGAGATGATGATGATGAGTATTGGCTACGTGCCCCTATATAACACTCTTGTAATCAATTAGAACGATTAGTGTAAATCCATGTCCCGCCTTTCTCGACGAAATCCCGGATAATTAATATTGACACAGACTTAATCCCTTCTCATTACTTAATTGTTCATTCATTAATTCTAATCTCTGTTTACTTACGTTGTAAGTGTTTTCACTTTTCTTAAGGTTTTGATTTGTAATTCTTAGATTATAAGAAAAGATATTAAGTATGTTATTTCTCGGAGATGTCGTAAAAACAGACTGGAACCATTGTAATATGGTCGATGGGCCGATCACCTAACACCATAATAGGGTAGTTTCCAACTAGTTAAATTAGCTACTTTTTACTAAACGCCAAAACGCGAAGTGTCGGATTTTCATATTGTCGAAGTAAAATCTTGTCGGATAACAGTTTGTCGGACTTCAGTTTTTAACCCGAAAAAGCCACCTGTGACGTCATACAAAAACGTGACAAAATGTCGCAATTATTATTACATTTTTCATTATTAAAATTCGTAAGTAGGTTAAATAGAAAAAAGAAAACTTAATCATAATTTCATAATATATCGTTGACCAAGGAAAATACCCAATAATAATTTATTTATTTATTTATTTATAAAAAAGGTACACCAACAGCTTATATAATAAAACATTAAATAAAATAAAAGTTACATCAGGATAAGCCAATTATAGGTGCACACAACTTTTGCAAAATAAGACAACGTAATCGTTTAGTAGATAACTAAATAATAAAATTTAAAAACAATGAAATTAAATAATGAAATTTTTCTTCTGATTAAGGTGGCGTGGCTCTGTCCACCCCATTCAGCGGAGTTTAAGTATGTTTTATGTGTTACACCATCGTATTCGGATGGTCTTGGGATGGTAATTGTAAGTTTTTAATAAATGTTCTTAAGGCGTCTGGAATTTTCATAGATTGTTTATTATCCAGCTGCTTATGGGTAGGAATAAATTGTGCCCTATTAATTACTTAAACCATAACACAAAGGTACATTCATCGCAAGATGAACAAAGTACCCACGCTTCACCGAGCTTTCTGTTAGACCAACGTGATGAGCCAAACAAAATGAGTATACAATACAAATTGAATCTATCCAGTCAAAGAGTCAATTTTCTTTGATGTTGCCACACGTAAATAGGTTGATCGAATTAAAAATATATTCTTGCGTAAACTGAAAGATCAGTAAGAAAATGCTTTGTTAAAAGTTCGTTTTGAGACTTTGAATGTTACATACAAGAATATAGTTTGAGTTTTATCATTTTCAAGTCAATAAAATTAGAAACGTGTTAACGTATCAAAGTTTTCAAAACAAATTTAAATAATGCCTATTTCAAAAAAGGAGTTAATTTCGTAATAACCACAAGATAATGATAATTATTTTAACGTTTAATTCCCAAAATTTTATTGGTAGTATTGCCAAATAAATTAAAAAAAAAGCCGTTAGAATTTCTATTTTGTTTTTTTACTTGAGTTTTAGGTACATTTTGATAATAAATAAGAAAAGAAACTGTGATTTTATGTGTAGAGTTTTTGGCCTGGTTGCAGAGACCTTTACACTGTGGAGAACGTTATTGGCACGGATTAAAAAAATCGACTTTCTTATCTGTTCTGTGTTTATTGGTGTTTTACTTTTAATGTTGATCGAAGGAGATTCGATTAGATGGTGCGAGGGTTAGTTCGAAGACCAATTAGTGAGATAACGAGCCGACTGAACGCGTACGAAGGCTTATATTGGCTTTAGGTCGTTGGTGTAATGACATTGACGTTGATCTATTGCGATAAGAATATTACATGGGCAGATAAGTTTTTACCACACATAAATAATTGTTTTTTATAACTTACATCATCATCATCAATTTAAGGGCCACGCTCTTGTCGGTGCAGCATTTTCCATGCTACTTTTTTAGGGAAAAATAGCGCAGTGGTTTCCCTCTTGCCTTCCGCCCCGCACTACTCTGTCTGACGCAAGTGGGATGGCGCCCAGAATAGACTATTACAAAGCCATACTAGGACTCCTGTCCTTTGCCTCTGAATAGTACTGACAGTTACTGCTGCCCTCTGTCAGGTTCCAGGTTACAGTCCCTGTGACCTACCCCTTCTGTCCTGCATTGCCGTACCGATGGCTCTCATCTTCGCCTCTGCAACCGTTGAGGTCTTCACCCGTATCCCTGGGAAGGAACGTATATAATAGAGTGTTAATGTATTCTGAAGTTAATCATTATCATCGTCAATCAGTCCGCATCAACCCACTGCTATAATTATTATTATATTTATAACTCGAATATATTTGTAATGTTTCATTCTGTCGTATAGTAGGTACAAATATTAGGTTACTTACACAGATAAATAATTGAAAAAAAATCATTGTTACTGATTAAAGGAAAATATCGTGACGAAACCCACATTCGGGTTGTCTACAAATTGACGTTATCATATACGCGCGTCTGTGTGTGTGACGTCTGACGCCATACGATTGAAGACTAAACTATGTTCGAAGGGGTGAGGTAAACCTAGCTCAGCCGCTGGCGGGGAGCGGAGAGTTGCCGTTCTATACGTAGGTAGTAGTATTATTCCTTATTCTATGAACGTGCCTCGCGCCGGCGCCTTGCATGTGTTACGTCACAATGTTATCTCCTTTTACTTTAATCTGATTTACGAATAAATTGGAAATAAAAATCAGACGTATAGGCAGGCTTACTGGGACACGTACCTGTGACCTTTCGTCCGATATCAAGTTAGATTTCTTCCAATCGGCCGACACACGTACGCATAGGTAACTTTACGTAGCAAACTTTATGTAATGGAGTAGGTAGAATAAATTGGATTATTTTTCAGGAAAGGTGATGAAACTTAATATAGTTTCGTTGTTTCCATTGAATAAATAAAGACTAAGTATATTTTTTATAGTCACCGACATAGCTCGGAGAATTGCAAAGCTGAAGTGGCAGTGGGCAGGACACATAGCGAGGAGAACCGATGGCCGCTGGGGGGGAAAGGTACTAGAATGGCGACCACGTGTGGGACGACGCTCAGTGGGTAGGCCCGCTACAAGGTGGACCGACGATCTGGTGAAGGTCGCGAGAAGCCGCTGGATGCGGGCAGAGCAGGGCCGATCGTCGTGGAGATCCTTGGGGGAGGCCTATGCCCAGCAGTGGGCGTCGTACGGCTGATGATGATGATGATATTTTTTATAACATAGCATCATACTTGTTTCCTTGGAGTAGGCAAAGGCGTATAGTATAGAACCCACTGCTCGCCAGCTGTGTTTAAGTCCTATGTAATAGGGGGCGAGCCTATTGCCATTAACCGGCCACAGATCCTGGAAACCACGTGATACACACCATCACCATTCTTGACCAGTCCATACACTCAATTACAATTTGCCTTAATGTTAAACGGCACCTAATTTCCCAACCACCACCCCGGTGGCAAGCCTAAAGGGGGCAGATGGGAATAAAGGATTTATTTGGTTGTACTCTCTTGTGTAAGTTGTTTTTATTACGTGTTTTATTTTATATTTGTTACTGTATGGTGTCTCTAATTATAGAGAAACATTTATTAAATGTTTCTTTATTTCTTTGTTACCAATTATCTATGATCAAAACATGAATTTTAACTTGTAAAGTCGAATTCAGTGGTTTGGAACCCGAAACTTTTTTTTGACGTGACTTATTGTAGATTTGCCGCAGACGGCATTAACTACTTGGCCGAACAAATGGGGAGCGCTGAAGGCTCTCACCCGGTACAACATTTATGACAACAGGCCTGAGGGTGCCCAGTTGGGCGCGAACCTCGGCTCAGGGTGTCGTCTGAGAGGAAAAATATTTACAAGGAATTAATCGACGCTAGTGGGTCGATAATGATAAGCGCTGATTGAGGGAAATCGTCGACCACGCTGGCGGGGTCGGTATCGGGGTCCTAGCCCGAACCGGGATTCGTATCCATAACGCTACTATGACATGTAAGTCACGTTTTCTTCGAAAACAGGGTTTCAAGAATTTCGGAGATTTGTATCTTCTTTTGAATTTTTAAATTAACATAAAATCTTATAAAATAAAATAAAAATAAGGCCCTCGTAATTATTTCAGAGAAGTGAGGATGAAGCATTATAGCTGAAAGCTTTTAGTCTAATACAGACATAGACCTTTACAGAAACACTATTAGAGTTTCATAAACAACATTGTAGGCTTTCATAGGTATTAGAGTGAAAACTAAAAGGTTGTTTGAAATTCTGTTCTAGATAGGGGAGAATATAATCTTATGGTTTATTAGATATAATATATTGTGTATATTTTTGTTTAATCGCATTGTTATTTTGTAAAAATAAAATATTTAACTCCTCTGCTGGACTGGGAGTAAAAAAAAAACATAGAATGCGTTCAGCTGCATATCTTCCCGTGCATGTCGTAAAAGGCGACAAAGGGACAGCGTCCTGTCGAACATGATGGATCGTCTGTAAGAGCGATAGGCTGATCCCCTATCATCACACGGTTTATCATTATCCACCTTAGGACTATGTATCAAAAGTGGCTGCAAATAGTTTCTTGATTATTTGTAGTTCAGCCTACCCCTTCGGGGAATACGGGCGTGAGTTTATGTATGTATGTATGTAGGTAAAATATTTAAAAATGATCTTAATAAACAATAATAAGAATAGTTATCCATCAGTATAATTATTGTTACCTAAACTTAAGTGATAAACTACCATTTCCGACATATTTCCTAGTATTATTGTTACAACTTTGTTACAGCTGTCAAGTAGCCATTTGGGAATATAGTCGTGAACTTATTATGAGGTTGAACAAACAGGACACAAAATAAACAACAAATTATTCAAAATAAATTGTTTGGGGACCAGAGGACCGTTACGCCATGTATGCGTGTGCCTTGTTTAAACTTACGCAAATCGCTTCTGAATAACGAATGGGTTCCTTACATTACGGAAGTCAAAACACTTGCAATAAGGATGTACCTAGAGTGTATTCAATTCAAATTCAAATTAAAAAATATATCTTTATTCAGTAAGTAACATAGTTACACTTTGAATCGTCAGTTTTTACATAACGAACGTCTAAAACTACTGCAGCTTCTCACAACCTGTATAGCCGGGGAAAAGAAGCTGCGAGAAAAACTTCGGCACAGGGCCCTAGACGTTCTTTAAAAAAAAATATACATAAAATATTGTTCTACAATTGAGTAATTTAGCTGCCTAATATCACTTCTCAGACAGTTAATCATAAAAAAAACCATTAAGTATAATTAATATTTAGCTTTGGAACGATACCTTGGTAACTATTATGTATCGTAGGTATAGATGTACGGCCGGTTTAAAACCATTTAAACCAATCCGTTTAAAACGAAAAATGCCGTTCAAAACCGGTTTAAAACGGCTGCTGTTGATGACTATGTTTTTCTTAATTATAACTACATTTTCTTGATTTTACCGAGAGAAAGAATTTTTAAATGTGTAATTGACAATAATTATACTTAGCGTGTTTATTAGTTCTAGTTGGTCCGTCGTGGGTATTTTCTATTGATATTCTATAAACTAATTAAAACGAAACATGACGTCGGGTGACCAAAATTGCCCATAATGAAGTTTAAAACACGGTTATTTTATTGTTGTAGGCGAGTTTTCAACAGTTTAAAAATATTTATTTGGGGTTTAAAACGGCAACACTTTGTTTAAAACGTCCGATTTAAAACGTTTTAAAGAAAATGTTGCCGTTCTAAACCCCAAATAAATATTTTTACACTGTTGAAAACTCGCCTGTTTTACATCTATAGTCGTACGTCATACTGAAGCATATATTACTATGCCTACGCTGAAGTCTGGCTAAAAAGACTTAAACTGAATGAAACTCTTGATTGAAAGTCTAGACCACAGACGAAGGGTTGCTTGTCTATCGGTTTTTTATAAGATACATTTCGGTGAGTCTGCGCAGAAACTTCACGAGTTAATTCCACCCACTCCATTCCATCTACGGACAATTAGACGTCGGCAGACATTTCATCGAGGAGCTCGCTGGCGCAGTGGTAAACGCGCTCGGTCTGCGATTATTGAAGTTAAGCAACTTCCGCAAAGGCCGGTCATAGGATGGGTGACCACAAAAAAAAAAGTTTTCATCTCGAGCTCCTCCGTGCTTCGGAAAGCACGTTAAGCCGTTGGTCCCGGCTGCATTAGCAGTCGTTAATAACCATCAATCCGCACTGGGCCCGCGTGATGGTTTAAGGCCCGTTCTCCCTATCCATCCATAGGGAAGGCCCGTGCCCCAGCAGTGGGGACGTTAATGGGCTGATGATGATGATGATGAGACATTTCATCCTTATGTTGTGGATATACCACTCATCCGCACTAAACGTTTTACCTCTTCCTTTTTGATTCGAAGAGTAAAGGACTGGAACTGTCTCCCGTCGTTATAATCTGGGAGTCTTCAAGGCTAGAGTGAATAGGCACTTGCTAGGTAAGCGTGATCCACCCTAGACCACATCGTCACTTACCGTCAGGTGCGATTCTGGTCAAACGCGAACCTATTATATTTAAGAAAAAAAAGGATTCCATGGTTAAGTGTTCCCGGGTAAGAATCTCTGTGGGGACTGATCACTAAAAATACTTTGTGATTACCTAGTTTGGTTGGGTTACATTTTACATTTTGGGACACATTTTAGATTGGATCATCTAATAGGCTAATTGGTCGATGATCCGTACTTCGAACGGCACGTTACTTCGGTTCCGGATTTTATTTAAGTACTTAAGTAAGTGCGTAGTCGTTACACGTGGCATGGCAGTCTTATTTAAAGTAATAACTTTAGGTAATGTAAAAAGTATTTAATTTGTTTGCATAAAGTTAACTTGCTTACACGTGTGGATATTAATCGAGGAGTAATAAAAGTCGACTTTGATTGGAATGAATCCATTTATTTCGGTCGGATTATTTCCTGAACGTTTTGTACGAAAGTTAAGTTGTTATTTCGAAATACGAAATTATTGGGCGATAAAGACTTTTGTATTTTTATATTTTTTATTCATGAAGATGTTTGTCACAATTACTTTCAATAATTGTAAATGCGGAATGTTTTCATATTTCTTATCTTAGAGTTAGCGGAAAATGTATGTTGTACTTAAAACGTTATGTTTAGTTTAAAGAAGTATCTAAAAAGGTCTTAAACCTTACTTTGTACTCTAAGTTTTGATTAAAGATTAGGAAGCCAACCGGGCCCCTATACAATATAGGGGGTTATTTACTCCGTAACGAATAAGTACTGAGGGGGATGATTCAGATCATGATTCTGAGTTAATATCAAGTGGAATTTTCTTCAACGAAAAATTCCACTTCCGCTGAGCACGTGATAATCATTTATGATCCAAACTTGAAATTGAAAACAAACCATTGGTAAACACATAGTGTGTTCATAAAAAAATAAAATGAAGAGATTATTTATTTTCGGAGAGAGATTTTAAAAGAGAATCCTTTAGATTTTTTTTTAAATTTAAACTAACCTTTTTTGCAGATCAGCGCGAGTGGGCAAGACATCCCTTGTCGCCCGTTTCCTCGGCACCAAATTCGAGGACAGCTACACTCCGACCATCGAGGACTTCCACCGCAAGCTGTACCGCATCCGAGGAGAGGTGTACCAACTGGACCTGCTCGACACCTCGGGCAACCATCCCTTCCCCGCCATGAGGAGACTCTCCTTCCTTACTGGTGAGTCTCTGAGCAGACGTAAAAGACTTGTCAAGTCAATGTGGTCCACCGTCTTGCTTCTCAAACGGAAAGTGCCGGTACCGGACCTGCATCAGTGAGTTATTCTCATAATTGCAGTTTTCGCGCCCAACTGGGCACCCTCAGGCCTCTTGTCTTAAATTTTATACCGGGTGAGAGCCCTCAGCGCTCCCCATTTGTCCGGCCAAGTAGTTAATTCTATTGTACTAATTCTATTTCTCTTTTGTTTTGTATTTTGTTTTTTCCTGTTTGTGCAATAAAGTATTTGTTATGTTATGTTATGTTAATGCCATCTGCGGTAAATCTACAATAAGTCACGTTAAAAAAGTCTCACTAGTTCCACGGTCGAATAAATGGGAAAAATAAATTACTTGTTTGATGTTTAACTTCACACACTTTCACAAATCATAAACAGTAGGTAGGTAACAAAGTAAGCAATGTTATCCTCTCCACACCGTCGTCCTTTGTCCCGCTGTCGGGTGAAAAATTGGCACAATCACCCATCGTGACGGGTCCAACTTCAATTTTGCGTTTGTCCATCAAATATGAAAAAGGTTTTACAGTTCCACGTATTTCATGTTAGACATGATACTGGATGTAAAAACTTTAGTTTTTTCCTTTTTTTAGTAAATAATTAATAAAAAAATATTTCCACAAAAAGTTACTTGAGAAATTTAAATTTAAATAACGTTACATGATCGCGGTCTCCGTGATCCAGTGATTGAGCATCGGGCTCATGATCCAGACGTCCCGGTTTCGAATCCCGGTGGGGACATCACTTTAGCCCGAGTTTGGCTAGAGCATTCATCTTCTTGTCGTTTTGATGGCATTCAGATTTTTTTCAGCCCAGTATTTTACCACCCGGACAGCATTTTCGGCGGCATTCATCAGCTCCTCTCGCGTACAGGTATCAGGGCACGTGGGGCAAGATGTCAGGTGAGCCATAGTCTGTGGCGTAACACCACACACGCAGCTCAAGTCCGATCCGTTGAGAAAACCCCACGTGGACAGGTTATCTTTACTTCGGTCAACCTGTGTTCGGAGTCTATTTAAAGATTTCCAGGTCGCCTTGTCAGCTTCATGTCAAAGGCCTATGGCAGCCCAATACCCTGACACCAGAGTTGATGAGATCGGTCATTGCTCTTACGGCTCACACGAGAGAAGAAGAACTTTAATAGTAAAACTTAGACATGAAAGTACTTATTATTTATCAACAAGTTCCGAAGTGGTAATCTAAGTATTGCAGTTTCGAGGTTTGTTGAAGACATTCACATTACAATGTCTCTCTTTCTTTGGCATTTATTATTCCTATCTGACGGTGGTGGTGTAGTCTGGTGGTGAAGAGCCATAGCCCAGTTGGTAGAACACTTGACTCGAACTTACACTTGCACAGGCCTAAACCAATGATTGTCGAATTTGTTTTCGAATTCATGTTTGGATCATAAATGACTATCACGTGCTCAGATAAAGGAAAACATCTTGAGGAAACCCACAGAGAAATACATTTTCGGAGGTATGTGACCTTACCTGTATTGGGCTGGTTTTCCCTTCGGGTTGGAAGGTCAGACAGGCAATCGCTTCTGTAAAAAACCGGACCTGTCAAATCTTCAGGTTAGGTAAGCGGACCCTGTGAAAAACGGGATAATGCTAGGGAGATGATGATGTGATGGTGGCGTCTGTCTTCTTTGTATTTCTCTTCCATTTCGCTCTATCAGACTCTTCCATTTCGCTCTATCAATGTCTGTGCTATATTGCTGCGTGTCTGGCTAAAACTTACTTTTGTTGAAAAACAAAAGCTACTTTCAATCTGAAAGCCACTAAAAACTATTTTATTTTTATTTTTCCTTAAAGCTGTTTTCGCAGACGCTCAGAAAAAGCAAAGCAGCTTATGTCCATAATGACTACGTTTAAACCCGCCCACACGTTCATACATACTTTGTATTCTTGCAGGCCTATCTTACGTAACTATAAAAAAGTTGCCAAGTTACAATTTGCTTAAATATTGAGAGTTCCGTACATAATACAAGATATTATGAGAAAGAGAAATCTAAGCTTACTTAACCTCCTAAGACCGAGATTTCCAGACAAAATAGTTAAACGGGTTTTGGATTTCAAAAGCACATTCGGTTTTTGTAAAACTTTTTTTTAATACTTAATATATATCGCGTTTGATCACAATCTCACGTGACGGAAACTGACGATGGGCCCAAGATACACACTTACCTTGTAAATGCCTATTCAATTCACTTTAGTTTGTGGAATGAATATTTTTATATGATCCATACGAGACGACATCGTCACTTACCATCAGGTGAGATTATGGTCAAACGCGAACGTGCCTCACTCAAAATATTTCTGATTTTGAATAATATAAAGGAATACATCACAAAAATAAAAGAATCATTCAAATCAAACATAGGTAATTGAACAATAAGTACTTATAAATAATTAAGTTCGAATGAATGAGTAATTAATTGCGTATAGTCAGGCTAATTAGTGAAACTATTTCACTGATCTTTGAATACGGATCCCTGCGAAAGCTAAAAATTGCGTCCGAAATTGCCTGAATATAAAAGGCGGCTCAAAGTCCGAGCTACAAAAGGCGGGATTCTGAATAAGAGATTCCCATTCAGCACAAATACCGGGACACCGGTTGACGAACCATTTTTACGGTGCCTATTGCTCAAAATGACAGGCGTTAGGTATAAGTTCTTATTAATTTTATACTTACACCGACGTGTGATATGCCAAATAGACATACCGTCATGAGCAATATAATGTACCCACTTTAGGACTGACATTTAGTGAGACTTACAGTTCAATTTGTCAGAAAAGTTAATGTGACATGGTACCATATTAATGCTGACCGTACATACAATCAAAGAGCAAAAGTGCAGTCACTGAGCCCTGCGAATTATTTGTAAACAGTGGTGAAATAAAGTGAAATTATGAACCATTAGTTGTCATAATTATAACATTTATATTTCTGTACCGTCGGTGAAAAGTAATACAACTCGAGTTGTATCACTTTTGAGTTATTAGCACACACTTCATGTTCGAAAAATTCTCTTTCTTTCTGTCTAATTCTCGTAAATGTAGCTATTATAAATACGGAGATAATTTTTGTGTAAAGTGATATAAGTACTGTTTGTGAAGGATTCATGCTGTTATAACACGTGTAACATAATTCATCTTAACTTGCATCAAAGTGAAATGAAGATTTTCATTAAATATTTTGGTGTAAGTAAATGCAACTCTAGATATATTAAAATACACGCCATGCTTGAATTCTCACGGTCCGTGTTTAATGATATAATTTTAGTTGTAACATCAAACACCAAATTTATTTTTTCGTGAAAAGTAATATAAATTAATATATATCAAATTATTTCAGAAAATACGATCTTGGATATCAATAACATGTCGTGTATAATGATACATACAAGTTCGATTCTATGCGCCACCAGTGTGTATCTTAGGGTAACCTCCGCATAAACCTGTCTATGGGAAGCCATTTTGTCTAGAGCCACAGCAAACCATATCTGATCCGCATTGCGAATGGGTATAGGTTACGTTAGTACTTCAGACCAAACCGTGTTTTTTCTCTTTCTGTTATAACCGCCTTGTAGTACTTAATAATAGTACCTCAATAAGTTGTGAGTCCTGATCATGGCGTCGATATCACCATGGCAGGGTTAGTCAAGAGGTATTTGAGATTTGTCATAACTGTCATTAGTCTCCTTCCCTTAGCTCGAAGCATAGCTGTTTTATATAGTTTTCTTGATTACATGCAGGTTAAGCGGTGGCAGATTGAACGCTGCTTTCATTGCTAAGGAGGTTGTAGACGTGAAATAATAGCTCCAAATATTATCAAGCGCCAATTAATATGCAAGCCATTCAATACACGCTGGTTAGATCTTTGATGCAAGCGCCGGTAGTGGTATTTTTGAACCTACACAGCTGTAGATGATCGTACATACTTTTGGGTTTAAGGTCCCACTGGGATCCAGCTTGGCATCGGCAGCATCGGGATCTGCCACATCTTCTCAAGAGAAGATTACCAGTTTCTCAAACGCGTTGAATGGTGTAAATAATTGGTCGAGCTTTCTCGTCTTTATAAAGGGAACAACTACTCTGAACTCTGTGCACCACCGTTAAATTGTTTTTTCTGTATTTTGATTATATAAGAGAGAATTACGCACAGGACCGTGAAAAAGGGAAAGAGGAAGGGGAGGCCTTTGCCCAGCAGTGGGATCTTGTAGGATAAATTAGATTAGAATAAATAATTGGCAACACCACGGGCACAACCCCTTAATTAAACCAGGTCACAAAGTTTGTAGAAATCCCAGGAGGTATTTGAGCTTCTGAAAGGAGCTGGTTGGCTTACATAGTCAACAAAAGCACGCATAATGGACCACTTGCGTTTATGCGGAAAACTGAGCCCATTAAAGTAACATTAGATATGGGACATTTGTCCATACATGTTGTGCCGACCCCAACTAGAGTGGGATAAAGGCAGGAGGATGATGATGATATAGTGGGAAGTTGCCCACTTCACAATAGTGGTCCATACGCGAGGATACGCGGAACGTGTGCTTACGTCTAAAGTTTTGTAGAAACGAACTCATTTAGCTTAACCATAACAGACCATGGTAAAGGTGATAAGACCTACCCTGAGGATAGCCCTGTGTAACCTATAGCTTTGAAGGTGAATCAATGATCTTCATTTTCTCTACCTATTCTTATCGTCAACATTGATTCGACTCCGTTTATGGTTCTGTCAATGTTGCGGGCTACCATTAGACCGGCAATTTTGATAATTCGAAGTATTGAATTATCAAAACCTCTGTGGAAATGCGCCCTTCGATCGCCGGGCAAGCTTTGCTCATTTTCTTCGTGATACATGTATACTTTAGGGGATTTTGATTGTGGAATGAGTTGTAATCTTTTAAATAGTTTCAGCAGGAATGAAGTAACACTAACCAGTTTGTGTGATTTTGGTTTAAAAGCACGTAGGTACATCACTTTTATCTCCAGGCCGTGCTGCCAGGCTAGCCCGAAACATTCCTAATGACCAGTCTTAATATGATTCCTCTTACCTTTATTTGTTAGGGGTGGAAATATTATCATAATTGAATTTGTAAGATGAACCAACAATGGTTTTGATTAGGGGCGTAGTGTGGTGGACAAAATGTGTTTGTAGCGGGCAGCAGTGGTGGTTTTGACCGGTTATTTATGAGTTTTGAGAGTAAAATCATAACAAAATATTTTATTATCGCCACCTTACACTATATATACGTGTACCATCTTTATATGTATTTATTACTAGAAATTCGTAAAAACATGTATCATTTTACACAATAAAACCGAAAAAATAAATCAAGTTATACCACTTGACACAAATTCGTTGTAGTTTATCGTTTGTGTCAATTGATATAAGTTACGTTTCTTTACTTTTTAAAGAAAATAAATAGAATTTTGCCTTTCTACAACTTCATAAAATAAACTTTCTTCCAAGACATTTTGTTTTATGTACAATAAGACTGTAAAATTATTAATTGAAAATATGATATATCAACGATGACTTTTGTATAGTTATGTGTGTAAAAAGGTATATGTAGACTTGTATCAATTTACACAGTATAAAAGTTGGTGTCAACTGATACATGTAATTTATTTTGATCCTCTACCATTTCTGTTTAGGTTCTAAATATAACTAAATATTAGAAAAGAAACCTTCCATCATCACCTATCGACACATCTAACTTCTGTTCCATTATTCCTTATAAGTCACGAGCTAGAATATTTTTAACTTTAAACTCGATTTTCTCAAAACTTCAATTTTGGACTTGTATTACTTTTCACCGACGGTACAGATTTTTGTTGGTGTTTTTAGTCTATTACAAAATCGACATGTAACTAGGAGGTCTCAAGTGCAACCAGTTAATTTATTACTTTGCAAGAAACTGATTGGACTTTTGCACCCTATTGTACATACAGTCACGTCCATAATCAGTAATATTCCCAAGGTGGGAAAATTCCCTGTTAAAAGAGCTATTTATTACCTAACTTTTAGGCAGATAAGACCAGAGTACAAGAAAGAACAATTTGAAAAAAATAAATAAAAAAGCAGCCAGTGTCTTTAACTATCAAAAAAGAGTTTCTACAACGGGAACATTCCCACTTTGAGAATATTCCCGGAAACAGCACATCAATGCTCGTAATTATATACGTGTAGTATAGTCACTGCGATGTGGGGTTAGTCATTAGTGATGAAAGAAACTTAGTCTTTCAAGGCCTATTAAAAAGACTAGACTATTTTTTAACGCCTTACGACTAAATTAGTCTTGTAACCCTTTAGTCTTTAGTCATAAGACTACAAATAACGACTAATTTCAGTCGTAGTCTTTAACCTTATAACGTAAAAGGCTTAAAAGACTAAAACGACTAAAATGACTGAAAGTGCCTTATAGCCTTTAGTAGCGCGAGCGCTAGTCCTTCGTGCATGATGCATGTCGTATTATAATACAAAAATCATTAAAAATTTCTGAATATAACTTATGTTTTTTTTTTCTATCTATGTGGTTAGTAGGACACAAAAGATGATGCATGAGTCATGTGTAATACTCAAGTGCTAGTCCTTTTAAAAACAACTTCAGTCATTTTAGTCTTTAAGTTTTTATAAAACAACTATAGTCGTTTAAGTCGTTTAGTCTTTATAATACAACGACTAAGTCTTATTAATAAAAACTCGAACCATTAGTCTTCATTTTAGAGTCGAGTCCTTTAAGATGAAGGCTAGTCTTTTTAATAGGCCTTAAAAGACTTAGTTTCTTTCATTACTATTTGTTATACATAAAGTCGTCAATAATTGAAGCACATAATAACGGGTTCTTACCGCGTTTAAATGGGGACCCGTTATTATGTGCTTCAATTATGATAATAACCGCGCAAACTTAAAACAATGTAAGTCGTCAATAAGATCAACGACACTTCTGTCCCCGCGGCACTGCAACCGCGCCGCTCGCTATGCGATTTATATGCCCTCGATATAATTCGACTCGAGATATTAGTCCCAAGATGGGTATGATGTATCGCTGTACCAGTCCATGCACAAAATTACAATTTGCCTTAATTTGTACTGTCTATTTATTTGTACTCTCTTGTGTAAGTTGGTTTTATTACGTGTGTTCGTTGTAAGTTATGTGTTGTTTCGTGTTTTGTTTTATATTTGTTACTGTATGGTGTCCCTATAATAAACGTTTCTTTATATCTTTGTTACCAATTATCTATGGTCAAAACATGAATTTTAACTCATAAAGTGGAATTCAGTGGTTTGGAGCCCGACGCAGGATTCGTACCCGTAACGCTACTATGACAATACATGTAAGTCACGCTTTCTTCAAAAACAGGGTTATCAAGAATTTCGGAGACTTTTATCTTCTTTTGAATTTTTTAATTAACATCTGTTACTGTGGTGTCCCTTTATAATAAACGTTTCTTTTTTTCATAATGACATGTGACTATCGGCCAAATTAATAGTTCATTCTGAAAAGTACATTTGCAGTCACGTGAAGGTGAAAATTTGTCAATGACGTCACACAGATTAAGTATATCCATCCAAACAAGATCAATAAAAATCTTTCGTTTTGACGTTTCGCAAAAAGTATCTCAATTGACTAAGTTGTAAAATAGCCTAGTATTAAAATATTCTAATAATCAAATCCCACCCAATACATAAAAAATAAAGAAAAGAAAAGCGAATGAGTACCTATTATAAATCCAATAACCGCATACATTATCAAATTTTCCACGAAATAAACGTTACCTACACTAACGAGTGTCATTTCCCAAACATAAAAATAGGGTTCTAAACTTCGTTATAAAGCAAACATGTTTATGTTTAATGGCATAAAACACATAAAGACATAAAGTACACGCGGTAAGTGAATTGCATCTAAAATGGCTTCCGGAACGAAGTTATGCCGATGTCTATTACACGAGTATGTCCTCTCTAGCCATATATTATAGTATAATATTAAAACATACTATGGAACGAAGCACATGCAAGACACAAAACACTGTTTAAATATTTGATAATATACATATGTCTTTATTATGAAACGTTTTTACATCAAATATATTTTTATAAGGAAAAAGGAGAGGATAATTAGAATAAAATCGAATTATTTTTTTGGTATCAATATTATTAAAACTTTCATTTGGGTAGGTACCTAGTTCATGGCACACCTTGCGTAATTTGTGAAAAGATCGCACACATTCGTGAAAGTTTTCACAACGACGGCTGTTTGGATCCTCTGAATATAAATATGGCTAAAAATATAAGTATCGGTTCGGTTCCTTCGGTTTCCTCATGATAAGCATGTACACATAAGCGTTTTATTACTTACACGACACGCCGCAGTAATTTATTGAAGTGTAAATTACACTTCAATAAATAATTGTACTTCTATAAATTGAAGTGTAAATTACACTTCAATAAATAATTATTCGATAATATATGAAAAATAATTATCAACAAAATAAATTAAAATAATGCCTTTAACACACCTCACGACTAAATCTTTAGTTCTTCCTACATTTCAACTTTTAGTGGCTTCATTATAACCATTTAATTAGATGTTTTGACTTAGATTTTAGTTTCAGGTATATTCCAAACTAACAGTGCTAACGGAAACTGAATTAAACTTTGTGTTGTGTTAATTAGAAGTTTGCCCTGAGTTGTGTTGTAATTTGCAGACGTACATGCTAGTTGGAACTAAGTCTTGGAATCAATTGTAGTGGTGCTGATTCCGGTACATACCAAATAAATTTATTTTAAGTTACACCTATCATTTTCTTATCCGCCGAAAAGGAAAGGGAAGGGAGGAGAAAAACCTTTCCAAAATTTTATATTGTATTATACACTTCAAATGGTTTAATATATGAGCGAGTTGCCTATTTTATTCGCCCGGGTTATTGTTTCATTTAAAATTAACTGTTATCAATCATTCGTCCCTTTCCTTTCCAATGGATAATAAAATGACGGGTATAACTTAAAATAAAATTAGGAGGTGTCTGCAGGAATCGGGTGCAGTACCTAGCTAAATACTAGCTGGTAAGGTTGGTAGACACGCCGCCTTACTAATAAAAAATATACAAGCGATGAACGTCTGTTTAAGTATTTGACAGCCAAGCTAAATTCATTCGAATTGTACTGTTTCATGATGCTCAAAATGTATTACCCATCATCTCCCTAGCGTATACCCCGTCTTCACGGGGTTCGCTTATTAATCTGAAGTTCAGCGACATGTCTAGCTTCTACAGTAGCTACTCTCACCTAACTTTCCAATCCGAAGACACAGCTAGCCAACTTATAGATTAGGTTTACGTTACATGTCATTTAGGTACTCGGGCATACCTGTTTCCCTCACGATGTTCTTTTTCTTCTATCGTGTGCGTTGTGAGTTCAAACATGGACCTCATGAACCCTGGTACCAGGGTTACTTGAGCCACCAAAGGCCCCTTGGCTCATGTAACGACTACATACTAGCCGGGACCGACTAAAGTACTTTTCGAAGCAAGGATCATCACACTTTCGGACTATCGAGTGATCAGTCCGCAATATCCTAATTAAACTAGGAATTAAAAAGTGGTTTTCGTGATATGTCTCCACCGGGAATCGAACTCGGGACCTCTAGATGTTACATCATGTTATTATGGAGGTAAATGGATTGTTAATGCTACGTACCGCAAACGTAAAATATATTTGAGGACATTGTTACCATTATCATCATCTCGAGTGGATTGTGAGGTTGGTAAACAAAATTGATAAAAAATCCTCTGGAATCCTCTTTTAGTTGGGTAGTTTCCTAGGTCAAAGATAAATTATGAAATTCTGATTACTAAATAAAGACACATCTTAAGGTGACAAAAAACGTTTTCTTTTTTCTATTTAACTTATCTAAATATTTTAATAATTAAAAATGTAATAATAAGTTCAGAATTATGTCACGTTTTTCTATGACGTCACAGATTGCTTTTTCATTCAAATTCCATAGAAATTTCGTGTTTTGACGTTTAGTAAAAAGCAACTGATTTGACTAGTTGGAAATTAGCCTATTATTAGGTATACAATTCACATTCAAACATGAACACAAAATATATTGACACATGTCAAGGAAAAGGTGCCGGTCCACTGGGTTTTATCATAAATCGTGATAATATTTCATATTTCTACCAGAGTTAGGTGATGGATGTATGGGATCGGAGATAATTGGTACGCATGTCATGTTTGAAGGGAAACTTTCATGGTAGGTATTAGATTATACCTAAAATAGGTAAGTAAGCAATGTAGACTTTTTGATGTGAACCTGTTTAAAGAAGTCCTAAAGTTGCTTCGTCACATATAGGATTTTAGGAACTATTTTGCAATTGGTAAGCTATTCGCGATCTATCATGTCATCGTCTCCCTAGCATTATCCCGTTTTTCACAGAGTCTGCTAACCTTATCTGAAGATTTGACAGGTCCAGTTTTTTACAGAAGCGACTGCCTGTCTGACCTTCCAACCCGCGAGGGGAAAACCAGCCCAATATAGGTTGGGTCACATACCTCCGAAAATGCATTTCTCGGGAATGTGGATTTCCTCGCTATGTTTTCCTTCACCGCTGAGCACGTGATAATCATTTATGATCCAAACATTACTTGTGAAATACCGAATTGTCGAATTTCTTTTCGAATTTTGTTTTGTTTTTTGACCTCAAAGTGAGAGGCAAGCGTTCTACCTATATAAAAAAAAAATTTAGGTTTCAACTTCAAAGTTAAAGCTTCAGAACCCTCGGTAATCTTCTTCTCTCGTGTAGGTTATGAGAATAATCGATCTCAATAATCCTTATTCTGTGATATGTCCCTATGGGGATTCGAACCAGGGACCTTCGGTTCGTAAGCCTGACGCTCTAACCATTAAACCACAAAGGCTTTTTAATTAACTGGCTATTTACTACTTATTAACTGGTAATTCACAAACTGGAAAACAAACTCAACAATTTAATATAAGCAAGGTACAACTGTTGCTTCCCACTAAACTATTTAGAGAATTGTCATATTGACTGAGGAGTTGCGTGCCGAGCATCACTTACTTAATTGTCGGTGGATAATAAAACATTTAGTTTACGTGCGCGTTTATGGCTCCAGCCATCAAGGGTTAACTAGGAATTGTTCAATTTGTATCCACTTGGTAATTACTTATAGAATTAAGTACGTAATATAGGATCCTGATGACCTGAATACTTTAGCCATAAAGGCGGGCAATCAGCTTGCACAGTAGACACTTCAAATTCAAATTCAAAAATATCTTTATTCAGTAGGTAACATAGTTACACTTTGAATCGTCAATTTTACATAACGAACGTCTCATCCGCCTAAAACTACTGCAGCTTCTCACAACCTGTATAGCCGGGGAAAAGAAGCTGCAAGAAAAACCTCGGCACAGGGCCCTAGACGTTCTTTAAAAAAATAAAAATATACATAAAACATTATACCCCGCCGGCGTGTTCTCGAGGTCGATTCTTAACACGTTGACTGTCCAGTGATATATACGGGTCATGACGGACTAGCTCCATACGCCCGTGACCCATATATGGGTCATTAAGAAACGACCAGGTATGCACTAAGGGCGGGTGCCCCACTTGTATCCCGTGGAACTTAGCAAGGTTGAAGTTATATGCGGGACTTACAAGGAAGGCAAAACATGTTGTATGGGGACCGTCAACGTGTTAATAGCATTTATCTCTGTCGGCTCGCTTAGATAATTGGATACTTGATAGTGGTAACAATAAAATATTAAATATATTGTATATGGTAGTTTATCATTTAACGATAATTATTCAATAGCTGTTTTTCATTTTTAGATATTTTATGTTTACAAAATAAGAATGCGATTTTTTATCTGTGTATTACAAGACCCGAAACACGGGCGGCCATGATTAAGCTTCGTGTGACGTCACATTTCACGAAATAAAAAAAAAAAACTATCTGTCAGGTTTCAAGTTATACTGTTTGACAGTTTCTTTGTTTTTTGTAATGTGACGTCACTGGGGCTTTTCGGCGGGAAACGGGAACGGGACAGTTGCTTTCTTCATTGAGTAATCTAAATAATTAATACGAAGTGGTGTTTTGTGGTTAATGATCGCATTAAGTTAGTCGGAAGACATTCGCGAGTGTTATTATATTGGAGTATTCAATAAACAAAGTGTATCTGCCTATTTTCGCTTCGTGCCGGGAAGCCGCTTCATAACTCAAAAGTTTATGCGGACTTTTGAGTTAATTCGTTTGGGGTTCGGAGTAGGAGTCTACTCCGAGGGTGGGGGCTTAGGTTTCATCTTCATCACCTTTCATCATTTCATTAATCATCAAGAAAAAAAATACGTCAGACATGGCTGTATGGGCATAGTTCCCTTTGCCTTACCCTACGGGGAAAATCAAAACTAAAAAAAAAAGTGACGTCACTGGGCAAAACGTCACGTGACCGACCGATTTAAATTACTTGTAGAAAAATGTGAAGAATTTTCTATTGTATGTAGCTTAACCGAGAAAATAAATATTTTAAGAGGTGTAGATTAAGCAATTGTAGTTTTTAAAATACTTATCCGAAAACTGTCAAGTAGGCAATTCTCAAATTCAAGGTTCACATCCACTTGAATATTAGTATTGTCCTAATTTTTTCGCCATTCGCCTAGCGAAGTAGCCAAATCTGCAATAAATAACGCCATCATCATCATCATCACCAGCCCATTAACGTCCCCACTGCTGGGGCACGGGCCTTCCCTATGGATGGATAGGGAGATCGGGCCTTAAACCACCACGCGGGCCCAGTACGGATTGGTGGTTATTAACGACTGCTAATGCAGCCGGGTCCAATGGCTTAACGTGCCTTCCGAAGCACGGAGGAGCTCGAGATGATTTTTTTTTATTTTTGGTCACCCATCCTATGACCGGCCTTTGCGAAAGTTGCTTAACTTTAACAATCGCAGACCGAGCGTGTTTACCGCTGCGCCACCGAACTCCTAAATAACGCCATACAAAACTAAAATCGAACTCAGAACCTATGGTGGATTTGGTGGTAAATCGCAGAAGCATGTTTTACTTCCGAATAAATAAGTAGGTAATACGAAAAGAATTCAATCATTGAGCATCTTTGGTAACGATTGGTCGTCCGAAATACATTTTCCCGATTTCCTCTACTTAATTAACTCTGTGTTTAATTAAGTGAGTTATTGGCCAAAGGGCAAATGATCATATTGATCATCGTAGTATTTTTGTAGATACAGAAGACTTAAGGTACATAAAAGTTTGTTATTGCTAAATAAACTATCCAAATCGATCGAAGTAGGTCGATACGAAATTCTGCCGCCCGTGGTTGTCGCCACTGCTGAAACCTGGTGGGTGGCTAGCCCATACCGCACACGAGAGGGCAAAGGAAATTGACCAAAAATGCTTCCACCATTAACGGCCTATATAACTGAATTGCTCATTATACAGGGTGTTAGTGACATCGTAACGAATACGGAGGGGGATGATTCATTCTGAGTTGGAATTTTCCATCGCAATAGTATAGAATTGAAAATAATTAAAAAGAACTAAAATAAAAACACGAATTTTGCGACGGAAAATTCCACTTGATATCAACTCAGAATCATGGCCTGAATCATCCCTCAAAGATTTCGTTACGATGTCACTAACAGCCTGTATACTCAGTAATTAATACTCAGACCCCATTCAAATATATTGCTGTCAAAATAAAATGTTATGGTTAAATGAAAAAACTTGATTTATGACATTTAAAAGAAAACGTGATTTTTCATATACTTAATTAGCCATAACTTTTTACTGACAGCATATTTTTGACCGCGGTTCGGTATTTATTACTCAGTACTTAGTGGTTTATTACGGTAAATATGTTTCGTTAGTGGTGGATATTTGTACCAAGTTCCGGCACCGATAGGGCTTAAAGTTCAATAATTATACAGGCCCACAAATTCGGAACGGCTTGTGGTCCAGTCAGTATAATTGATTAACATTTAATGAGCCTATAATTACTGTTTCGTAATATAATGATCCATGTTAATAATTACGTTATAATTAGGTCACATTCATTTGTTATTGTTCTAGGTTTCTGTTGCTATTCATTATAATTACCAAAAAGGTGTGCTCACGTGCCTTCACTGTGCGCGGGAGTTCACTGTAATGATAGGCTACATAAGCCATCTTCGGGCGCATCAGCGTCGTGCCAATTAGGAGTCGAAGTGGTCGCCATGGCCGAAATCGGTCGGAGAGATCATCATCATCAGGTTTCTGTTATTAGTATTTAGTGGTGTTGATTCCAGTACACACCATCTAATTTTATTTTAAGTTATATCTCTCATTTTGTTATCCGCCGAAAAGGAAAGGGACGGGTAATCGACAGGCATAAAATTTATGGAACACACGTCAATTTTAGGCGGAATTTTAAAATACCCACCCAAAAATTTATATTGCCCAATAACCCGACATAATTAAGTTAACAGCACACGTCATACGGATTGCATATTAGCGAGATACTTATTTTATTCGCTTGGGTTATTCTTTCATTTTAAAATTAACAGTTGTTGATCATCCGTCCCTTTCCTTTTCGGTGGATAAGAAAATGACGGGAGTGACATCGCAACGACTACTGAGGTGGATGATTCAGACCACGATTCTGAGTTAATATCAAGTGGAATTTTCCGTCGCAAAGTTCATGATTCTTTTTGAAATCCCACTTGATATTAATTCAGACGCATTCAAAATGCCTGGAAGAGTTTCTGATCCATGAAGGAGCTAATGAAAGGTGACCTCCCGATATGTCTCAAGCGGAAACTCATTGACATGTGCATATTGCCTATCCTCACCTATGGTGCGCAAACATGGTCCCTGACCAAACATCAAAAGTCCAGACTCAAGGTTTGCCAGCGAGCTATGGAGCGCAGTATATTAGGTGTTAAACTGATCGATCGCGTTAGAAACACGACACTGCGCTCCAAAACTCAAGTGGCAGATGTCGGAGAAAAATCCGCTAAACTGAAGTGGGAATGGGCGGGACATGTCTGCCGTATGCATCCGGAAAAGTGGGCCAAAATTACAACTGATTGGGCCCCACAGGGTCGTCGACGTCGAGGTAGACCACGACGACGGTGGAGGGACGAGCTGGACGCCTTCCGGCACACCTGGCGGAACGATGCCCGGGACAGGGAGGGTTGGAAAGAGAAGGGGGAGGCCTTTGCCCAGCAGTGGGACATTGATTAGGCTACAGAAAAAAAAAAAAAATTCAGAATAATGAGCTGAATCATTCCCAGCAGTATTCGTTACGATGTCACTAACACCCCGCACAAGTATGTACAGGTGCTAGTGACACCGTAACAGATACTGAGTGGAATGATTCAGACCATGATTCTGAGTTCATATCAAATTGAGTATCCTGTCGGAAAGTTCATGAAAATATTAGTGTTTTTTTTTAATTATTGTCAGTTCTATACTTTTACGACGGAAAATTCCACTTATAAACTCAGAATGAATCATCCCTCAGTTTTCATTACGATGTCACTAACATCCTGTATAGTATGACAATATTCTTGGTCCGGAAGGCCTCTGGTACCGCACTTCCGGGTCTGTGTGTGCAAACATAACATAATATAAGCTCACGACTATATCCCAATGGAGTACCCACACTTCACCGTGCTTTCTGTTAGACCAACGTGATAGGTGGTGAGCCGTATTGCCGTCTGTAATGGTCGAGCCAATTGTGTTAGTGAAAACTGCACGTAAGATAAATGAGCTCATTGGTGCAAGTCGCTCCCCGATTGTTAGTGACTATATAAATAATATACGCCTCCTAATGAAGTCCTCCTAGTCTATGTCTAGGCCTCGTTTACACGGAGGCAGCACATAACGACGGGCGATCCCTAGGTAGGGTAGGACAGTGCAGGCTGATCACCCGATCTTTGCTCCAATTGGTCCCGGCTACTACTTACACACACACACGCACACACACACAGTGAGTATTACCACAGGACCACAGTGACTATATAATGTGTATCAAGCTTATGTTGCGCCCACACCGTCAGAGGTCGTTGACCTATCATTCTCCTCCTTCTGTTCATCTGCTTACCGCCTACGTCAGCTTAAAGTACGAGAATTGTGAAATACACACTTTTCTCTTTGAGTAGGTTTCAGATTGTCTGACAAGTTTGATAAAGTATGTAGGTACCAACAAGACTTTATTATTTGTTTTGATACTCATTTATACTTTGCTTAATTACCCGACTGCGTAAACAAAAAGGCGGGTTATGTTAAATGTGTTCCTCTAGTTATTAAATAACTTGTAATGTATACCCTCATTGGTTTTTAAAAGATGTGTTGCTGTTGCAGTTTCTTGTCATTTCTTCTCCTTAGCCATAACACCTTGCGGAATGACGTAAATTCAAAAACGTTACATTTACCTTAAACAAGTTTATTCATGATAATTACGTTGAATAAATTATTCTGATTTCTGTGTTTGACCGCTATGTACCTATGTACTCGTACGCACGTGTATTCCCACCAAGTTCTGAATGTCAGAATTTGACGAATGAGGTCTCACTAGAAACGTTTTTATTATTATTATTATAAATCCCTTTTGTAACACTTTGCATACTTAAATTAAGTGCCTACCTAAGGTTCATAAACAATTATAACAACAGAATAAAAATAGCATATGCATTTTAAACATGCAATGTGCTTTTAAAAAAAAGTGGTTTCAAAAGTTTCACTGTTGCATATTCAATGATTTGAATACACTCATAATAATTACACTAAGGGGCAATCGATTGAGGTCATCGGCTTATATTTCCGTTTTGTAATATAACCTACATTTTGAAATCCACGAATACGTGTTTGAAGCGAGCTTTATTTACCAAACCCTCCCCTGACAGAGGTATTTAGTCTATTTAAGCCGTAAACCAATTTTGGAATAAGGCGCGGTGTGCGTCAAGCTAGCGGCCTCAAAAAAAAAATGAGCACGAAAAAATAATTTGACCGTACCAAAAAATAGTACTCTTATTGAAAAAAATAGTACCTGTTGTAAAAAAATTAGTACCATCACGGTTCTGGATTTATAGCCATGTTTTATTGCACTTGCTAGCTTGACGGTGAGCGAAATTTGGCGAAAGTTAACGACAAGGTCTTTCGCTTTGATTTAAACGCCAATAAATAGTACCGAAATAGTACTCACCCCCTGCAAAATACCGAAATGAGTACTTCAACGGTTCCAAAGTTATAAAGGCAGTTCTTTGATCCCGCTGGCTTGACGTTTAGAAAATACCTATTATCTGGGGAACGCTTGCATACTTCAGTATGTAACTAATGTCAATAAACTCGTATGAAATAGTACTTCCTACCATCATAATTTTGATCCGATTCTCTTTGTAGAAATATGTTAAAAAATCATCATAACCTATGCCATACATTTGTTGTTGATACAGTCACGTAGACAATTACATAACCTCACAATTTATTCGTAAGTATTGCCATCGCCAGTATTGCCATTTTGGAGGTCTACCCTACCATTTCTTTGCACTTCAGAGTGTTGCTATTACAAAAAATTGCTATTGCATACACCCATATGCAATAATTTTAATAGAAAATGGCTGCATGGGTCTAGTTCTTATTGAAAACAATCTGTGATTTTAATACATCATAATAAATTTTTAATCTACTGTTTTATTTTATAATTTATACCTTCATGTTCAATTTGTTACGGATCGAAGTGTTTGTTAATAAACAATTTGCAGTATTTGTACAATAACTCAAAGAGTTTCAACAATGATATTACTTTCATCTGACAACCCTGGCACTTCACCAATTTTTACCCAAAAATGGGGAAAAAATACTAAAATCTGACAACATTCTTCTTGAGCATGTGTAATAATTTTGTTCGCGACGGTACCTGTCTTGATAAATGTATGACATAGGTTATAATGACTTTTTGACATATTTCTACAAAGAGAATCAGGTCCAAATTATGATGGTAGGGAGTACTATTTCATACGAGTTTATTGACATTAGTTACAAACTGAAGTATGCAAGCGTTCCCTAGATAATAGGTATTTTCAAAACGTCAAGCCAGCGGGATCAAAGAACTGCCTTTATAACTTTGGAACCGTTGAAGTACTCATTTCGGTATTTTGCAGGGGGTGAGTACTATTTCGGTACTATTTTTTGGCGTTTAAATCAAAGCGAAAGACCTTGTCGTTAACTCTCGCCAAATTTCGCTCACCGTCAAGCTAGCAAGTGCAATAAAACATGGCTATAAATCCAGAACCGTGATGGTACTAATTTTTTTACAACAGGTACTATTTTTTTCAATAAGAGTACTATTTTTTGGTATGGTCAAATTATTTTTTCGTGCCCATTTTTTTGTTGAGGCCGCTAGCTTGACGCACACTAAGGCGCGGACTGTCTGTCTTGCTGGAACGATTGGTACCCCACATGCTAAGAAAGAAATGTTTGTACAATTCAGTATAATATATAGTAAACTACATCAGTCAAAAAGCCCTTCAGAAATAAACCCCGCCCGAACGTACCCATTATTGCAGCGTTGCCTCTCTGGACCGAGGCTGTGCGAGGAAAAAGCCAGCTCGAGGATCTCCGCCTCCAACCCTTATACGGCGAGCGACATCACACACCAAAGCTTTGGCCTCAGCGCCCCAACACGTCCCGCTGTCTCCAACGCAAATGGCACGAACTCATACGCTGATTCCAAATTGGCATACTTACTATAATTTTTGTATGGAGTATCCGGGCTGTGGTAGAGTACTCTTTGTCCGGCTGAGTAGAGGTTGGTCTCAGGTAGTCTAGATAGCGCAGCGTAGGTAGGTCTTTACAAGATAGGCCGATGACCTCATGAAGATCGCGGGAAACCGCTGTATGCGCGCAGCAGAAGACCAATCATTATGGCGAGTCTTGTGGGAGGTCTGTGTCTAACGATTTCCGGCTAATGATGATGATGAGTCTAGATAGCAATACGGGTAAGACTACCTATATAGGAAACTAACCAATAAGTATATACCTCAAATTCAATTTCAGGACGATTCTTCGAGTGTAGAAGAATTTGATGCGTCGATGTTTTAAACATTCAATCTGACCGAGCAGTTTTGGATCAGCTGAATGACAGGTAGGAAATCGGAATAACAGGTTTTGTGGTAGGAATACCGAAGCAAAAATAAAAACAATAGCACAATAGATCGTGGTTAGAAAGCATAGCACATACAAATGCACAAGTGCATATGCAGCAAAGTGCTGCAAATTGGCCGGCCATGTAGCCTGCAAATGCGATGCATGTCGGCTCGATCCTGCACATTCTGTTTGCGTTACATTGATAGGCAAATGCAGGTAGCGTCAGCAGAAATACATTGAATTTTAGACGGAAATTCGACGCGTTTTCGGTAGGTACGTATTTTCTTTTAGTTACCCGAGCTTTTCATTCTACAGCGCGACTTGAATTGGACCAATCGCATGTTTGCGTTCCGTAGCTGTGGTGTTAGTCGGGGATACTGAAAAAAAAAAAAACTATATCCGAATTCGGGTAGTCAGAGGCACCATCGCAAGCTGAATTGAGTATCTACACCTTACCGAGCTTTCTATTAGACCAACGTGATAGGTGGGGAGTCGTATCGCCGTCTATAATTGTCGAGTCTAACACATTTGTGTTAGTGAAAATTGCACTTAAGATACATAAACAGCCTATATACATCCCACTGCTGGGCACAGGCATCCCCTCAATCAACCGGAGGGGGGTATGGAGCATACTCCACCACGCTGCTCCAATGCGGGTTGGTGGAGGTGTTTTTACGGCTAATAGCCGGGACCAACGGCTTAACGTGCCCTCCGAAGCACGGAATCATCTTACTTTTTCGGACAATCAGGTGATTCAAGCCTGAAAAGTCCTTACCAAACAAAGGACAGTCTCACAAAGTGATTTCGACAATGTCCCCAACGGGAATCGAACCCGGACCTCCAGATCGTGAGCCTAACGCTCTAACCACTAGACCACGGAGGCTGTTACTTAAGATAAATAGATACTTACCTCATTGCTGCAAGTCCGGTGATAGGGTTCGAACCGGCGATCCCCGTTTGAGAAGCAAGCCACAGGACCACAGTGACTGTATAAAAAGTATACGCCTCCATTATGTACCTATAGCCTAGGCCTCGTTTACATGGAGGCATCACATTACGCGAGGCGATCCCTAGTTAGGTCAGAACATAGCAGGCTGATCACCCGATTGTCCGAAGTATTATCCGAAGTAGGATGATCTTTGCTTTAATTGGTCCTAGCAACTACTTACTTATGTAAAAATTAGGGGCTTTTGCGGCTCATAGACACCAGTGTTGCTGCGGTTGATAATCCACTTAACAACATATACGTTAGGAGAAGAGTAATATTGGTTTGATAACGTTCTAAATCTTTAGTTTGTTTCACTGTATTTTTCTTGAGACTGTACCAACAACGAAATCGCGCAAGTTTGTATATACTAGTTTAGATAAAACAGTCTTACCATAAAGCCCTTTAAAACTAATGGTCGAATTAGTTAACCGTAGATAAGGACTGCAGTTTTCCACGTTCTTAACTTTTATTTGCGGAACTAATTTGAATTGAGAATAATGTTCTCGGCGGCTGCTTGCGCGCACCTAAACTAATATTACTTCTACAGAGGGAAAAAGTTTGTTTCTTCCTAACTACGAAACTATTACTAATTCTGATATTGTTTTTTTTCTCTATTTGAAAGGGATACTTACTTATCAATAACAGCCTCTATGGTCTAGTGGTTTGAGCGTTGGGCTCACGATCTGGAGGTCCGGATTCGATATCCGACGGGGACATTGTCGAAATCACTTTGTGAGACTGTCCATTGTTTGGTAAGGACATTGCAGGCTTGAATCACCTGTATGTCCGAAAAAGTAAGATGATTCCGTGCTTCGGAAGGCACGCTAAGCCGTTGGTCCCGGGCTACTAGCCCAAACACCTCCACCAACCCGCAGTAGAGCAGCGTGGTGGAGACTGCTCCATACCCCCTCCGGTTGATTTAGGGGAGACGTGTGCCCAGCAGTGGGACGTGTATAGGCTGTTTATGTTTACTTACTTATCATTTTCATAAAAGCTAATATTGCTCGCTACAAGCGTATATTTTAGTGAGTCACACCGGCTTGGGCCATTTCATCCACCGGTAGGTACCGGACTTGCACCAATGAGTTATTTTTCTTCTATCGTGTGGGTTGTAAGGTGGATAACCAACCTCATCAACCCTGTTCAGTGTTACTATTGAGTCGCCACAGGCTCCTGACATGGCTCATGTAACGACTAAATATTTCAGTAAGTAGTAACCGGGACCAATGGTTTAACGTGACTGTAGTGTCTTAACCAAACTAGGCAAATATAGGGAATTAATAAGGAAAATGGGTTATTAATTTATCTTATGTGCAACTTTCAGTAACACAGTTGGCTCCACCATATCGTGGCTGACTTTGCTAGCTGACGTATCTGTATTTTTTGCTAAAGTGATTTGTGTCTTATTGATAATTATAAAAGGTGCAAATCAGTTTCCCCTAAAATTGCAGATATGTCAATTCGCGACATCAACGACGATATACGTGGCAACTCAGGTGAAAACTGGGTGTCAATTTCATTTTGCAATGACCCTGGAACTAGCCCACAATGCCATAAAACTTCTCCTGACAAAGGAAATGTTTAAAAAGGTTCCAAAGTTCCTACGGCCCTTCCGTGACTAAGTCGTTACTATAAAAAAGAAAAGTGTTACGTTATGCATCACAACGACTTTCTAGTGCTAATTATAAAACTGAAACTAGGTTCCAACCACGGCTGTATGAAAGGAGTATTACCATAATGTTGATTGCACTGCCGTGCATTCCCTTGGAACCCATTTAGCAGCACATTACACCGCGTTGCTATTCCGTGCCAAACCGCGCGTGACGAACCACTTTAGGGCCAGCGGTGTACAATGGCGGAATTCAAGCATGCATTTTAATGAAGACTTTTTAACCAATCACAACGTTTTATCACGACATGATCGGGGTGTGTGATTGGCTGGGTATTGTGTTGTTTTCTGTTTAAATATTGTTGGTTTACTTTTAAAGTAAGTACACAATGTTTATTTATTTATTACAAAATATAATATAATACATGTCAAAATTACAAAATTGTCAAAAAACCCGCTCTGAATCGCACCGGTGGGAAAGTGCTCATAACGCAGGCGGCGTTTCCGCATTGAAAACGCACTTTTACAGTTGTTATTGTTATCAAGCGGTCTCAAAGTGTCTTATTTTGGATGACATTGACTGATCGTAGCTCAAATTGTGTTTTATGTGAACTCCGCAAAAGTTCTTAAACAAAATTCTAAAAAGCACACTCCACATACAAATACATATTATAAAAATCTCATTCTCGCCGTGTGTCGCCTAACGCGACGCGAGCGAGAACTATAGTCCGCGCTCTCTCCGCTTTATTCCGGCTTACGGTCGTTTAGGACTAAAGTAAGACCCAGAGAGGCTAAGGTCCGCGCTCGATACGAATTGGTGCTGGGCAGAGTGACTACTATTGTATACGTAGTATTATTCTTTATTCTACGACTTAATTTATGGACTTAAGAGTGTCAACGGCTCTAATTCATCGTGGTATTATTCCGTTTTTCACAGGGTCCGCTTACCTAACCTAAACTGCCTATCTAGACCGCTTGCCTAGATTTGACAGGTCCGGTTTTATACAGAAGCGGCTGCCTGTCTGACCTCCCAACCCGCGAAGGGAAAAATAGCCCAATACAGGTTAAGTCACATACTTACCTCCGAAAATCCATTCCTCGGGAATGTGGGTCTCCTCACGATGTTTTTCTTCACCGCTGAGCAAGTGATAATCATTTATGAACCAAACACGAATTCGAAAACAAATTCCATACTTTTACGACGGAAAAACCCACATGATATCAATCCAGAATCATGGTTTGAATCACCTCTCAATGTTATCGTTGTATTGTCGCTAATACCCTGTATAACCTTAAAGAAACCAATCGGAAGGCTCTACGTCAAACGGGGCTTGCTATACAGGGGTGCAATTTTGCATACACTTCGCTTGAATGCACACTGAATATTTCTCCTCTCAGTTCAAAGGAAAATCCGACATCGGTTTTATTAACTTCTGCATTTAATCCTTTGAAATGCGCTTATGCTTATTCTCTTGAGTTGTAAAAAGATTTAAATCCATACTATGTAGAGTCCAAAATAGACTAGACTTTCCTAGATGCCGCGGCGATGGAATATTAATTAAGTACAAGCTTTTGTTAAACTCTGCTAAGGTGGCCTAACTTTCTTTAGTACGTAGGATGATCTCCGAATCGTGATCCTAACGCTCAACCATTTGACCACGGAGGCCGAAGCGCAGCGCAGCTTTAAACAGCTATCTAGGTAAAGCTAGCCGTCAGTAAAATCTAGCCTAGAGTGCCGTGATTACGTGACAGATTGGCTGCCCTGAGATGAGCGACATATCAGATATTACGTCGCAATTACACGCAGTTACCCATAGCTGCAGGCTATTATGCGCTCCATCTACATATACTTAGGATAGTACAAGATCTTCAGTGAATTGGAAATGTCCTTAGCTACTAAATTGGTAGCAAATTACGTGTATGATTATCATCAGTGATCGGGATAGGTATGTGTTGTGGAGTTGTGGTTAATGTGGATAAGACCATGAGATTTTTGACATTGCGTGATTACGTTACGTTATAATATTGTCTTCTTCTTGTATTAAATAGGAGGTGTAAATATAAATATAAGATGTACTGTATAATATAACAGTGTCCACGTAATATCAGCGTCGTATAATACAACAGGGTCCACATAATATCAGCGGCGTGGTTCACGCCGCGACTTGTGCTGAGTGAGGTCCTTTTATCACAGGACGTCCACCACCACCTTATGATCATTACGACAAACATCCGTCTTGCTTTTTTGTAATTGTTTTAGTGGATTTTTGATATATGATGTTGTTGTCTTTTTTTTGTGTGTGGCGTCCTTATGTAATAAAATATTTATATTCTATTTTATTCTATAATGATTTTAATGTATTATTTTTTATTATTTATTATATATTTATAACAAACTCATATCATACTTATCATATTTGTATCCCATTCAAATTTTTAATGTTAATTTCACCACCTAAAATTCACCTAAAATTTTGGCATTAGTTATGACTGTTTTTGTCACTTCTTTATTATATTTTGTATTCTTTTATCATACTTACTAAAGAAATGTTTATATTTTGAATTAAGTAGTTTATTTTCTGTAATTGAGGTTTGGTTAACTTATTTAAGTATTTCAGTATTTCTAATACAATTCCTGTAATTGTTGCGCGAATAAATATTCATTCATTCATTCGCTATTTTGAGCGGAGTTTTTCCTGACACAGGCAATTTGTTGCTTAAAAGGAAACTAATGTACGACTGAATTTATTGATATACATTTTGTTTGTTTGCTACAGTGAAATAGTTTCTTTTTTCATACTTTTTTAGATCGTGATTTTGCCGAAGTCGGGTTTTACTCTTAAACCATTTTTTTTTCTTGGGTCAGTCCTATAACATTCGTGATTTATTATTAAGTAAATATTCTAGTTAACATATCACCATTACTCGTATACGAACTCGCAAGCGGTCCATAACAATAAATCCCAATTACCTAAATTCTATTCATGTGTGGAATGACGCGGCGTAAATCCAAGAAGCTATTAGGATTACAGGTAGACCTTAGAACAATTACGTCATTGTTTGTCTAGAAGCAATTAGTGACGTCATCAACGCCCGAGCTGGTGAGATCAAACCACCGTAAAGCAAACTTAGTGACGAGAGCAGGTAAACCTATTGAGAGGGAATTGGGATGCACTGTAAGCGAGAAGTGCATACTTACCTATTAATTACGGAGGTATTGCGGAAGCTTAGGTAAAGAGGCCCTTTACCGAGTCTCTGTAGGTAACACCTCTTTGTAGGACCCTTACTAAGGCTAACGACCTCCGAGGTTCAGTGGTTGAGCGTTGTGCTCACGATCCGAAGGTCCTGGGTTCGATTCCCGGTGGGGACATATCACAAAAATTACTTTATGGTCCCTAGTTTGGTTAGGACATTACTGGCTGATCACCAGATTGTCCGAAAGTAAGATGATCCGTGCTTAGGAAGGCACGTCAAGCCGTTGCTCCCGGTTACTACTCACTGATGTAAGTACGTAGTCGTTACATGAGCCATGTCAGGGGTATTTTTCGGCTCAGTAGTAACCCTGACACCAGGGTTGATGAGGTTGGTACTTCACCTCACAACCCACACGATAGAAGAAGAAGACTAAGGCTCTACCTAGGTACGTCCCCACCTCGAACATTCTATACAAACCTCCATTTTGCATCATCCTTTCCGCTAAACACTGGACCGCAGGTTTACCCTGCCTGCCACCATCATGAGGTCAGGGATATTGTTCCTTCGCGTGGCCACCATTCTGTGACGTCCTTTGTCCATAATAAAATTCAATTCGTTACAAAGTAAACTTTGCTATCAGAAAAACATTCATTTTATGAACAAAAAATGCAATGCAGTGAATTGTATTATTCTGAACGGATTGAGAAATGAATACAAATATTTAAAAGTCATTCAATTTTTATTCAATTATGACGAAAGGCGATTGCGTTTTTAAATTCGGATTCAGACTTAAGCTTTTTAACAGAATACAATAAATACCAATTCATTATTGCACAAAAGGAACATATAACACAGGAATACAAATACCAATAAAAAATAATTAATTGTTTTAGTGGAAATTTGATATGATATTGTTGTCTTTCTTTTTGTGTGTGGCATCCTTTCATAATAAACTATTTCTATTCTATTCTATAATGTACCTACTTATAAAAAACTTACTTGAAATCCTCAAACTACAATACAAAAAATGCTTTATTGCACATATAAACACAACACTAAAAACAATTACAAAAGGGACAAGAGAAATACACGCGGCGGCCTTATTGCTAAATAGCAACTTCTTCCAGGCAACCTTTTCTTTCTTCAAGGCAATTCTTGTCCTTGTAATCTAATCTTTTATCTCTTACTTGTTTCATTAAATAGTAGATTAATACTACTTTCTCGCCCGCAATTCTGTCGTATGGATTTCTGTTACCGCGCGCGACGTTTGAACGAGTCCTAATAGTGTAAGGTCTTGAGGGAGGTACTTGCTAGGGTTTTTTTGTAACAAAACGCCGGGGCCGTTATTAAACGATGCACATTATAATGTTGTTGCACAGGAAGAGAGTACAAAAACTTGTTACCACCTTAAGAAATATAAAACCAATATTTTAGTTGGTGTTGCCGACAACGCTTTTTCATTCCTACTACGAGGTGATTTCTGGAAGACAAACTATCCCATGTTTTCCCTTGATCTCAAATTACGTGCATACCAAATTTTGTATAAATAGTTTCAGCGGTTTAAGAGTGAAAAGTAACAAATAGACAGAATCGAATTGTGATATTGTTATGGATCAACAAAAGCAGATTATACGCGCCCACACATTATTGTACTTTAATGTCGCTATTTAAGAGAGTTTAATGATGATTTTAAATGCAAAGTTGTTAGTTGAAAGCAGGGTAATAACATCCGGTACAATGAAGAGATATTTTTCGCCGCAATTTTGGTATTTTTTTATAAAGAGTAGATTTCCTCTCTTCCCTTCAACGTTGCTGTGCCCCACAGGGTCCATGTTTTAGTTCCTATGCCTATGTACCTAACACCCTATTGTACTACATGGAATGCAATAAATAATTGAGAATTGAGAATTTATACTAAAAGTCGTGTTGACATTAGACTAGGTAGAACCCATTTTCTGTAAACCCATTGGTATTGCGCCAATAGCCTCCTGGCGGTTGTGGCTGGCAGAGTGGATGGCCAGATAATGGACGTTTAGACATGTGGTGAAACCGAATAGCTGTAGATAGATAAACTAATTGTATTGGGTAGGTTTAAGACTAACATATTGGTTTCTGAATCTCTTGTCTTCTTCTTATCGTGTGGGTTATGAGGTGGAATACCAGCCTCATCAACCCTGGTGTCGGGGTTAAGATTGAGCCACCAAAGGCCTCTGACATGGCTCATGTAACGACTACTAGTCTAGTGCCTCTACCCAACAGAAATATCTAAATTAAATATATATAAATAACATTAAACTGTAATTTACAACCGTTATCAACCAATCAATCAACCTTTTTTGCGAGGATCTAGCATCGACCATTAAAATTTACATTATTTTGCGTAGAACGTATTGTGCAAATCAGTATTGTTCATTGAGTGTATTTATGCGGGTTCTATAATGAGTGTATTCTGAAATTGAGTACAGTTTGGATTTAGATATAGTGTTCGTCGCATAATTTACTAGGCCCGAGCGTGCTATAAGTAACTAACGTGTAGTGTATTACGTCTATATAGCTCAACAGGGAGCTGTATTGTAAATGGATGTCCACGGTTTGTCTCTGTTCGAATTGTTATTATATCATCATCATCATTGGCCTTATACGTCTGTTTCAGATGATTTATGACGTCATTGCCTCGAAGAAATGCACTTTATTTCATAGCTGTGCAAGCCAATCCTAGAGCGGCAAACTCTACCGCACGCTCTGCAGGAGAAGTCTCCGACTGGTGGATTATTGTCAGTTTGATGTTCATTCTCCTTCTCGTCAGTGTGTCAAACCAGGTGTGGTCGTGAGTGTCGCGTCCATCGAGCACACGCTTCCTCTACACGTCTCGTTTATCGGCGAGCTCCTCCCATACCTCTGAATGAGCTCTCTTTTGACGCAATCTTTGAATCGGAGCACCGACCTACCGACATCTCTCTTGCAGTGTGCTGTTGCGCCAGCCACCTCAAACGCCTCTGTTTTAACAGAGCCGTGACGCGTGGGTGGGTTTATATCTATAGCATAATTAACAACACAGAAAATTATCCAGTTTATGTACCTGTGAATGGTTTCACGTGCTTGACTGTGGAGTAAAACATCCCGAAGAAACATATTTGAGAAAATACCTGATATAAGAACAAAAAATGGCTTGGCGGAGTGCACTCCAAACGCCTTCGGGCTGATTGAGGGGAGGTGTAGTCGCTCAAATTGGGCACGCTAAATGTTTTCTCATTTTGCGCTCTCTGCAGCACCGACGCTGTATCGCGTTAGCATCGATACATACGCGGTGTTAATGGACACAGGGGTAGAGGCGAGAAGAATAAGCATACGCTACGAAAAGAAATGCTGTAACATTACTGCATCGCGTTTGTACCGTTCCTTTTATTTTCTAAGGGCGTGTGAGAACTTGATGACATCTTGCGTTTGCATCAAAATTCAAATTCAAAAATATTTATTTTTCAAAATTGGCTTACAAAGTTAGCGCTTTTTGAACGTCAAACATAATTAAATTACATATTATGTAACTAGCTGTAAAACTACTACCACATCGGAATCTGTAACGCTGAGGGAAAGACGTAGCCAGAAAACCTCCCAGCACAGGGCCCTAGTCCTACTGTTTCATGTTTTCCTTTCTTTTCTTTTAATCCAGTTTGTATTATATAATTTATAGACTTAAATATAATGGTATTCCAATTACAGTCGGTGGAAGGAAAGTGAAAAATAAAGAGTCGATGCGGAAACAATCTCAGTGTGTGAAGGACCTTATATATGAATGATGAATAATAATAAATGAATTAACAAGATATACTTACTTAGTTAGCGTCACAATATACCTAACTATGCATTAAAAAGACACAGATAGGTACTGCAAACGCCATTCATTCTCCCTCTCCTTAATGAGAGGTGGTGGTGTCTAGTAATTAATTAAGATAGATAAACTAAGATTACCTTAACTCTGAGGGGATTTGCTAGTTAGACAAACAAACCGGAACATCTAATGCCAAGACAGTGTGCTAAGTAGCTCCTCATAAGATCGTAAATGGTTACGAGAGAGATAATACAGAGACAAGAGAGACAGAGAGAGAGAGAGAGAGAGAGAGAGATAATATAGAGACAACAGAGATACAGAGAGAGATAATAAAGAGTGATATTATGTCATAGAACAAATAATAAAACTACTTACGTATAGAACGGTAACTCTTATTTCACAGAGATTATCCCGTTTTTTCACATGGTCCGCTTACCTAACCTGAAATTTTGACAGGTCCGGTTTTTACCAGAAGCGACAGCCTGTCTGACCTTCCAACCCGCGAAGGGAAAACCACCCCAATGCAGGTTAGGGCACATACCTGCGAAAATGCATTTGTCGGGAATGTGGGTTTCCTTACGATGTATTCCTTCACCGCTGAGCACGTGATATAATCATTTATGATCCAAACATGAATTCGAAAACAAATTCGACAATTCGGTATTTGATTTACGCCTGTACTGGATTCGAACCTGCAACTTTTAAGTGAGAGGCAAGCGTTCTACCAACTGGGCCACCACGGCTTGCAGAGCACTTAGAAATATTGTAGGTTTTCGAATGACATTAAAGTATATTAGTTATACTTAGGTAATACATTATTTATTCGTAATAAACATTACAGTCAAAACAAAAATACACATTATATAAAATATACAATAACAATCTATTTAGTCAAATAAGCCCCCGCGGGTAATAAAGTATATAAGAAAGTATTTTTAAATTATTTTTTAAGCTATGTAGCGTCATGATATACCTACTTCACTACCTGTATTTATAACTTAACCATATATCCATCAGTTCCGTAATTCTAAATCCTTATTAAGGTTGAATATCGTATCACATAACTTCCTTCCCTTGGGACTAACAAGCGACTCGACTCAATCATTATTCCATTCACTTGTAAGGATAATTATATTTACCCCAGTATCAATATAACTAGGAATAGATAACTGTATATAAACACATAAATTAACAGCCGAAATCCCTAATGGGGTGAACTGTTTCGTAATACTTAGTAACTTTCATATAACCACCATTATATAATTATGTGTATTATTATTATGTAGTCGAAAGTGTATTTATTACCGACTTCAAAAAAGGAGGAGGTTCTCAATTCGACTGTACTTATATTTTTTTATATTATGTACAAGTACGTATTCCCATGCTGCACTATCCCGCTATACGTATAACATAATATTTTAATATACGCCGCCTTAATGCTAAGGAGCTATTTCTTCCAGGCAACACTTATAAAAAAGAAACATTTATCATAATTGGGTGCGGGACGGTGCAACATCTAGTATAAAATAAATACTTACGAAAAATAATTAAGAAGTAGTATTTGTGACACCTGGAACCTAACAGAGGGCAGCAGTAACTGTCAGTACTATTCAGAGGCGGAGGACAGAAGTCCTAGTACGGCTTTGTAATAGACTACTCTGGGCGCCATCCCACTTGCGTCAGACAGAGTACTGCGGGGCGGAAGGTAAGAGGGAAACCACTGTCCTATTTTTCCCTAAAAAAGTAGCATGGAAAATGCTGCACCGACAAGAGAGTGGCTCTTAGATTGATGATGATGATTTGTGACATTAGCGCCGCGGCCGTAGGACTTCTTTTGTGGCACAGGCTGTATTTTAAACCCGGTGTATCTTAAGTCTTCGTTTTGTAATAAGGCAACTTGTGTTTATTTACCCTGAATATTACGTGTAATTTCCCTGCGCATTGATCGCTCGGGAATAATTGATCATCATCGAGTTCAAAAGTTTTAGTTTGATTTATTTCAAGGGACGCTAATTCGAGCCGAGAACTGTCGAGTAACTTGCTAATAATTCTAATTAATCCTAGTTTGTAATATTGAAGGATACTCGTAAATCCATCTGGAAAGTTGAAAGGAAGGAATTATTACATGTTACGAGAGATACTTAGTTAAAATGTACCTTGTTTCTCCGTAACACTACTTTTTATTCCTTTATTCCTATAAAAGGTACTTTTTATTCCTTTCTAGCAACGCAGAAAATATGAAATACTTACTTACTTCTCTCTTATCTCTTTATTTTTAAATTTGACGATACCTACGTACCTACTTTAAGCGTATATCCGACAGAGGGATTGTGTCCTTTCTAACACGATGGACAAATTATGGGCGATAGACTTGTCACCATGAGGTACATCATATCCATCTTAGGATTTGGTATCAGGAACGGATCCAGCGGACAGGATCCAAGGGGGTGGGGGTCGGGTCTGTCGCCCGGCATGATTTATTTATAACTGAGCCGCCAAAGGCCCCTGATACGGCTCACATCATGGATACTTTTTCTAATAGACTGGCTTTTAATAATTTTCTTTTTGTTCCCAGGTGACATTTTCGTGCTAGTATTCGCGATGGATAGCCGTGAGTCGTTTGAGGAGGTGATACGTCTCCGCGAGCAGATCCTGGAGACGAAGGCTAGTGCGTCTGGCGGCGGCAATCGCGGGCGCCGACAGGTTCCCAGGGTGCCTATGGCCATAGCCGGGAACAAGTGTGACCGGGATCTTAGGTTAGTATCAATTGATAAAGGAATTCTTTAGGTAAATATAGCTTAATCCATGTTCCTTGTCATCCTGGGCTTGTTGAATCGACTTACTGATCTCAGTTAAATCAAGTAATTACACATACCTAAGCTCGTTAAAAGTTTCTTTACTGGATTGGGACTTGGGTCGAGTGGAAAAACATACGTTTCTCGTCTTGAATTTCGATGCGAATAGCTGATTACTAGTTCGTTTTAGGAGCTTTATTTTGATATGTCTCACTTACATCCTAGAATTAGCACAGCAAAGTCTTTCTGAGGAAAGTCAGCAAAAAGTCACGTAAAAAAATTAACTGCAACATTTATTTTCCAACTAGGACTGTTCAACCGGAGGAGGCAGCCGCGTACTGCGCCACTCAAGACCCCGCCTGCGTTTTCGTCGAGACCTCCGCCAAGAAGAACCTGCGGGTCGACGACCTCTTCTACGAACTCTTCGTCGTCGCCAACCTACCCTTAGAAATGGCCCCAAACCACCACAAACGAGTCAGTACGGCTTTCGGCAGCCCATGCACCCTCCCTCCGACCAGTAGCCAGAGCAGTAGAAGTAAGAAATGTACTCTATCTATAAAAAGACGGTTGTCAGACGCCTGCGGGGTCGTCGCCCCCAACGTAAGGAGGCCTAGCATCCGCACCGACCTGATGATAATGAGAACCAAGACTTGTGCCAAAGGAGACAGTGACAGCGCCAGCGGCAGTCCCAAGATTACACTCAACAGACTGGTCCGGTCTTCCGGACAACCTGACAAGCGATCGTGCGTCATTCAGTGATATTTAAAGTATATTAGTAATGAATTAACTGGTTTGATAAAACAGTGTCGAGTATGATCAGGTCTAAGGAACAGTAAGTCAGGTGCTATTGTGAGACCCCTATGTTTTATCGGGGCCGGATTAAAATAGAAATTATTGTGAACAGATTCGAGGAACAGCCTATTGTTAGGATTTTAAGGCTAATTTGTACTGGCTAATGGAACAAATTGAAACAATTTTCAATTTCCCTCACTCCCAAACAGATTTCAATTCCACTAACGACGAAACATTCAATTAAATATTGAAACTCGATGTGAAATTTAAATGTTGTTACTGTAATTAAGGTGTTGTTAGAGTTAAAACGTAAAGACTTGATTGGAGGGGGGATGGCTTTGTACGATGGTCGATGGTGGGCGGCGGAGCATCAGTTGAGGAAGTAAGGATGCTGGTTGTCGAGCTTGAAAATGTATATAAAGTAAAATGTTTAATGGCACATAAAATTTACCGGCCGGGAGTCCCTCGAGTCAGTAATAGCTACAATAAAGTCTTCACTGAATATAATTCGCGGACTCTCGGAACGGTCTTTTATTCGTTACGAATTTGTTTTCTTTATGAATCCTCCGAATCTCGCTTTCTATCTGTGAAAAGATTATCCGCTTTCGTTTAAGATATAAATGAAAAAATATATCATTGTTGAAATGGGACCAAAACGTGGAAATTGCGCTCATTTCTTTATTGTTTATTTCCTAAAACTAAGGATATATTGGTGATGGAAATAACATTTCTCGCATAGTAAGTACGGTCTCTATATTTCTTAAAAAATTAAGACTACCGTTTCTATTCCATGATAATTGTTAAATGATTTATTAAATTTAATGCTAATCTACTCCAAGTTGCGTAAGAAATTCTCTGGATGAATATTTATAAACGTTGAAATTTGTTTCGGCGCGTATCATATTAAAATATCATATACCTATTCTATGTATACTCAAATCGTTTTGAAACTATATTTTATCTGAACCTCTACTCTATCTATTCTTGTCTATAATGCCTAATAAAGAATTGTTTTTACTTTTTTTTTTTCATTTACTAACCTTTTCCAATTAAGTAATTAGTGATTCGAGTAACTGGTAAGTAATAAACAGAAAGGTACCTGAATCTTGATTGGTTTGATTAATCTTTAATTAATTCGATAAAAAAAAAACGTTTGTCTATAAGTACGTTTCGGCATAATGTAACATCATTGATTCGAACTTCGAAGTATTGAATGAATATAATTCGGTTTTACTGTTATTTATGATCTCTAATTGTAAAATTTAAATTACTTATTCTAAGGATTGATTCGTTAATTAATACGCAATAAAACAGACCAGATTTTTTAGAACAAAAATCCACATGTAAGTAATATGATTTTATAATTCAAATGGACGGTCGTTTACCGTTTTATTCTGACCGTTACTCGTATGCATGTAAGCAAATCTTGTTTAAATTTGAAATTGGAAGCGAACGGAAACAGTTCGGAGGGATAAAACCGAAAACAATACGTTTGGTGTTTTTAATTTTTTGCTTTTGCCATCCGGCTGCGAGCGTTTACTCTGGGAATGGTCAGAAAAATAACATTGAAACCTTGTATCCGTAATTTGCATGCAACATGAAATCTGAATTTATGTGTCGCTGAGTTTCGGTGTTATGATACGGGATTTTAGCACCGTTAATTAATGTAGATATACAGATATACCTGGGTACGTATAATTGTCATATTAAGTAGAATTAATTATGTTTTGGGAGGAGCTCGGTGGCGCAGCGGTAAACGCGCTCGGTTTGCGATTGTTGAAGTAAAGCAACTTTCGCAGAGGCCGGTCATAGGATGGGTGACCACAAAAAAAAAAGTTTTCATCTCGAGCTCCTCCGTGCTTCGGAAGGCACGTTAAGCCGTTGGTCCCGGCTGCATTAGCAGTCGTTAATAACCACCAATCCGCACTGGGCCCGCGTGGTGGTTTAAGGCCCGATCTCCCTATCCATCCATAGGGAAGGCCCGTGCCCCAGCAGTGGGGACGTTAATGGGCTGGTGATGATGATGAATTATGTTTGGTATGCTGTTTGTCCTAAATATAATTTGGTCCGGATTAGTGTTTTCGTTTCTAGAACGTTATGGTAGGATAAAAATACTTACCATGCAAATACAATACCTGTGGACTTGAGCAGATAATGTAAGGAACCTACCAATGTTATAGAAAAAAACTTATTGAAACATAAAAGGTCAATATATTTAGTAAGTAAGTAGGTACTTATTTCTTAACTTAAAATTTTAATTAAAGCTATGAGGAATTTTCAATTTTTTTCAATAAAAGATTTATCAGTCGCTTCTGTAACCTTTCATTTTCCTTTGCAGATGTGAATTCCTGCTTCAACTGTGATTTGGTCGATTTTATATCGTCTATTAGCATCATGACTTTAATTTTGAACGTTCTCACTTGTTCTTCGCTCATTGAATCGAATTCTGATAACAAACTGAGTAGGAAGTATTTCATTGAAGAGTTATCTGTCCGCGGAGTGGTTATTGTTTGAAGCAGCCTTTTGCTTTTGTTGCGATAGTTTGTGGGGTTGTGTTTCATTGCTATCGTCTGTCGTCTCCGCTTCCGTATACCGGGTCTCTCCGTTTGTAACTCTATAGGATTTTCAATAACTACAGGAGCATCTAACGTGTCCAAACTCATCTGTTCTCCGTCCAAAAGCTCAATTTTGATCCCCAAATTGTCATCAATAGACGTATTCTCGAGTGTTTCTCCATCAGATGGCTCAGAAAGATTGATGTCAATATTACCAGTTATTGGTTTGAGATATGGCAAAATGAACTGTAGGTAGTTGCTCAAATAGTACGGCTTTTTCATCTTCCCTTCGGTATACTTTAAACTTCGAACGAAAGAGGACCGTATGTTCTTCCATTTGTCTTTACATTCGGCGACTGAAACAAAAATATTTCATTTTTAAAATAGACAGACAGTTTCTTTGCTGCGCTAGAAGTAAATAAAAACTAACCGTCTTCTTACAAAACACACACAAGTTAATACCAGCGGGCCTAGCGCCGTAAGCACGCGACTCTTTGTCGCCGCTACAGAGATCGTCTGTCTCTTTCTGTGCAGTACTGTGAGAGAGTGACGGGTGACGTATGTTGAGGCGAGAAAGAGTCGCGCGCTTACGGTGCTAAGCTCGCAGATTTAAAATATAGTCTACGTTACACACGATATATAAGTTACGCGGCTGGAGCGCTAGTGTCGCAGATTCTTAATAGAATTATTATCATAGACTGGGGACTAACAACACGAATCCACGATACGAATTGGTGCGGGGCGAAGAGTGTCCGTTCTATACGTAGTATTATTCTTTACGTCCCTATGAGGGACTTTCCAGACTACGTTCCCCAAAAACAATATAGATGGCATTGTACAGATGTAACGTGATAATTACCTATTTTCTCATAGCTCGGGTACATAATTATTCAAAAATATAATGTATTTCCTGAGCCATATATAAAAATAATTGTTGCTTGATATTTGGATCAGATATTTCTCTTTATTTTGATCAGAATAATAATGGGCGGAAGATGTGTTGTGCCTGGGTATAATAAAAAGGGTCATCATTTATACCCAAAAACAAAGATAAAAGATGCATATCGACGGGGAAAAAGCAAATACTCCTATCTTACACAGACCTAACTTTACAGGAGGAGGAAAAAACTGAATAACTTTTTTGTTAATGATTATAGTGTGATGTCATGTTTGAAGATAGTTTTGTTATTTCAAGAGACATTTTTTAAAACTAATATTAATTTTGTATATATGGAGGAATTAAAGTTAATGTATGTTAGAGCCTATTGGTTTCTGTGTTGTGTCGAAAGTTTTGACGTTAGACGGTTTTTCCACTTGCAATTAATGCTTCAAATTCCCATTACTTGCCTTATTTCTATTTATCGAAAATCATTCTAAAAGTTGGCAATATACATAAGAGATCTTGTCAACCAACGTAAAATTAAATTTTGCAACGAACCACATCTAAAAGTCGATTTGGCTAAAAATGTAAGATAGGAGTATTTGCTTCTTCCCCGTCGATATGTCTGTTATCCATGAAATTAGAAGGTTCAACGAAGGAAACTCTGTACAGCGTCATCTATTTTTTTATGGGGAACGGAGCGTGGAAAGTCCCTTATTACGCTGTGGTGTAATAATACCTACACCGGGTGGGCGGGGCCACGATTTGCCGTAAGTACATTTATTATTACATCATTCATTTATTCATTTATTTTATTTTTTCATTTATTTATTATTATTTATTTTTTTTATTTATTATTATTTATTTTTACATTTATTTTACTTTTTTATTTGTCTCTGATAAATCGCGCAATGTAATAGGGCCTTTAGTAAAACTGATACTAGCGTGATTAAAATTGTGTTTTGATGATGCGATCCAGCCGATTTCGGCTACGGCGACTGCTTCAACTCCGACGTTCATGTGGTCGCATGTGGCTTATATAGCCAATCTTATTGGAAAAGATCCTCGCACATACAATTGTCAAGGCTACAATTCGTCTTACTGCTTATACTTATTAAATAGTTACCTATGTAAAGACTGATCACTACTCGGGTTTTGTAACTTTCGCCATAGCACAAAAAATAATATAAAAAAATGCGTAAGCGGGATTCGAACCCGGGACGTGAGTCCGTTGGTTTGTTATTGATTCAAACCTAGTAAGTGTTTAGAAAAAGTCAGTCAAAAATAGTCACTATTATTTTTACCGCGACAGTCAAAATGTTTAAAATGTTTAGTTGTAGGGCGCCCTCTGGCGCTAATAGTGTTACTTAGTAGGTAGGTAACTATTAACAATCTTCTTCTTCTTCTTATCGTGTGGGTTGTGAGATGGAATTCCAACCTTATCAACCCTGGTGTCAGGGTTATGATTGAGCCGCTAAAGGCCCCTGACATGGCTCATGTAACGACTGCTAACTTATATCAGTAAGTAGTAACCGGAACCAACGGCTTAACGTGCCTTCCGAAGCACGGATCATCTTACTTTCGGACAATCAGATGATCAGCCTGTAATGTCCTAACCAAACTAGGGATCACAAAGTGATTTTTTGTGATATGTCCCCACCGGGATTCGAACCCAGGACCTCCAGATTGTGAGCCCGACGCTGAACCACTGCACCACGGTGGCCGTTAACAATCATTCAATGTATTAAAACACACTTTATACCTGTTAAGTTGACATTAGCCGCGACTTCGGCCCAGACGTCGTCGTGTGCATCTTTCCTGTTGTACTCCGGCATGTTGAAGTTGTATAAACATTGATGTTTTTCAATTTCTTTAACAAGTGGTACTTCCACGGCCATGTTGCGTCGTGTCGCGCGTCGTCGTGCGGCGGATGCAGCGCAGGTACTAGCTCGTGATTGGCGGTGCGGCGCGGCGTGGCGTAGTGTCGCGTCCCGCTCCCCCGCCCGCTTGCCGCTTCCCCGTCTAGCAGCGACAAGCGACATTCATCCCCCTAGCATTATCCAGTTTTCCACAGGTTCCGCTTACGTAACCTGACGATTTGACAGGTCCGGTTTCTTACAGAAGCGACTGCCTGTCTGACCTTCCAACCCGCGAAGGGAAAACCAGCCTAATGCACATACCTCCGAAAATGCATTTCTCGGGAATGTGGGTTTCCTCACTATGTTTTCCTTCACCGCGAGCACGTGATAATCATTAGCAACATTGTATCAAGCGACATTGAATGCTTAATATTACAGTTACTTACCATATTATATTATCCATCATCATTGGCCTTATACGTCTGTTTCAGACGATTTATGACGTCATTGCCTCGAAGAAATGCACTTTCTTTCATGGCTGTGCAAGCCAATCCTAGAGCGGCAAACTCTACCGCACACTCTGCAGGAGAAGTCTCCAACTGGTGGATTGTTGTTGGTTTGATGGCGTTTCATTCTCCTGCTCGCCAGTGTGTCAAACCAGGTGTGGTCATGAGTGTCGCGTCCATCGAGCACACGCTTCTTTATATATTATCATCTCTCTTATTATATTACCTGTCTGTCTGTGTCTATGGTGTCCGGAAGTAATAAATGTTTCTTTCTTTCTTTTTCTTTCTCTCAAGTACAGTCATGAGCAATATAATGTACTTACCCACTTTAGGACTCTGTCGCACCAACATGTGTGACATTTAGTGAGACTTACAGTACAATTTGTCAAAAAAGTTAATGTGACATGGTACCAAAGTGTATAAATATTAATGCTCGTGACCGTACCTAAGTTTGCGGCAGATGTTATTCGCTGCTCGCTAGCATTCAGCCATTCTGTGTGTGACGTCGTCCGTCACTCGTCCCTTCTTTATGCAGTATGTATGACGCAATGACGACATAACGCCGACACAGGCGTCGCGTCGCGTCGTGCCGCCTCGTGTAGCATAGAAACAGTGTAGGTTATCGACCTGGCTGTTGCTTCGTATTATATTGAATGTTGACGCGGGTTAAGAGCTTGTTGTAGGCTTGCAAATTGTAGCCTACCTACTACATGCAACTTAGATGTGAAGAACTTTGTGATGCATAATTTAACACACAATCACACCCCGGAAAATTCATAAAAAAAAACTCGTTTTACAGAGACACTAGACATTGACGTTATCGTACACGCGCATCTGTATGTGGGACGTCTGACGCCCATAAGGTTGAAGACTAAAGTAAGACCGAGAGGGTGAGGTAAACTTAGCTCAGGCGCTGGTGGGGAGCGGAGAGGTGCCGTTCTATACGTAGAACGACGACGATTCATTATTCTATGACACAGGTCTCCAAAAGTATCTGAAAGTAGTCTTCTGATTTGTGGCTTTCTTTCCTCTTATACAGGTAGACTACGCTCACTGCTGCGCCCGTGCGAAATTCGTGAAACCACATTCAAATACCTAGCGCCACTGCTTTCTAGCCTAGTCACTCTTACTAGATAAGCATGAACCACCTTACGCTACATCGTTACTTACCGTCAGCATAGAATAAATAGTAATACTACATATAGAATGGACACTTTCCACCCCACATCAATTTGTATGGGTGCGCTAGATGTACCTCATCCCCTCACTGGGTCCACTTTACTATAAATGACCGTAGGCCGTTAAGGAGTAAAGGAGCGCGCACATACAGTCTGTCTCGCTCTACTTGCGCGGTACGTCGACAACACGGTACGGTAACGGTAAGAAAGAGATTCTTGTATGGAGTGTCCGGTCTGTGTCGTCAAGTAAAATTTGTGGTCAAACGCAAGCATATACACATACATACATACATAAACTCACGCCCGTATTCCCCGAAGGGGTGGGAGGGCAGAACTACAAATAATCAAAAAACTATTGCAGCCATTTTTGATACATAGCACACACGCAACACGCAAGCATATACAACTAACTAATTCAACAAAGCAAGAGCTTAGTTCGCATATACAGAGTAAAAACGTTATTTTATACTCACTATAGTTATAAAAATACTTCCAATCAACAATGAACTTTGTAACTATGTAAGCCTAAGACAATTTTAGCCAGACAAGGTCAAAGGTTAAACACGTGTTAGACAAGATTTAGGGACAAGTTTGAAGGTGGTTTCCTGTTACAATTTCGATTAATTAAAATGACAAATTGATTCAAATGGTATGCCATTAGAGATTCTATTTTACCATGATCTCGTTGTTAGGGAACCGAGTTTTGTATTGTATTACGAAGTAGCAATAAAACACGAATCACAAGTGTGAGTAAAGAGACTCGCCATAGCGCGGGTCGCCGTTCGGAAAGTCACTGTCAACGCTACAATTCAAGTGGAAATGGGTCAGACGCGAAGATAATCAGTGGACTACCGAGTTTTGTTTTGGAAGCTTTAGATAGGATGTGGTATATTAAGTTTATATACAAACAAAATCATTTTTTTTGTGTTTTTTTAATCCATACCTTTGCGACGGAAAATTTCATTTGATATTAACTCAGAATCGTGGTCTGAATCATCCCTCTTAATAGTCGTTACGAAGTCACTAACACCCTGTATTTAGATAACCTCCCAGTCCAGTATTTCACCACACCATGGGTACTCTTCTTTTGAAATACCTTAACTTTTAATTTGCTACAGACATTATATTCTAGTATATCTAAAACAAGAAAGTTCTAAATGTTATTGTATACTAAAAGTAACGTAAAAGATTTTTATTTTGTAAAGAATAAAGTTATTGTATCGTCTAAATAAAAAGTTTTCGGTATAACGAAAAAGTTTTTTTATGTTTTCAGTTGTATAGCAGACATTACTTAGATTGAACGGTATTTTACGGGACATCTTTCAGAATTTATTAATAAGTTATAATTCTTAGGTACAGTCAGTTAATCTTATATCACCCACAGGTTGTGAGGTGGATTACCAACCTCATCAACCCTGGTGTCAGGGTTATTATTGAGCCGCCATATGCCTCTGACATGGCTCATGTTACGATTACTCACTTACACTTACTAAGTAGTAACTGGGACCAACTGCTTAACGTGCCTTCCGAAGCACGGATCATCTTACTTTCGGACAATCAGGTGATCAACCTGTAATGTCCTAACCAAACTAGAGATCACAAAGTGTTTTTTGTGATTTGTACCCATCGGGATTCGAACCCGGGACCACTGGACCACGGAGGCCGCTCAAACATCACGTCAGATCACGTTTCTGTGGATAATAAACAATTTGTATTCTATTCTATATTGAAGAGAGAGATACCGATTATAGGGAACGTCCAAGCACTCCAACTAATAACTTGTGTAACATCATCAATGACATTTAGCCGGCATAGTCGGTTATAACGTGGAAGCTCAGCACTAACTAGTTTGCAACACAATCAACTAGAATTGTTCCCATCCCTACCTTTAGGTTGGTACAGGATAAAGGACGTTATGTTCGAACATAATAGGAATAGGGACGCTTCTAGAAGCTTTGACCATTTTCGAGATAGACTAGTAAGTGTACTTTAATAAAATCTTTTAGTAAACGTGTTAAAGGTTATAGTTACATTCCGAATCAATTACATATATATCATCACTAACTTAAGAGCCACGCTCTTGTCGGTGTAGCATTTTTGGTGTATAAGTACGTAACCTGTTGTGAATTGTATCGAGTCATGTCGATTGTACCTACAGCGATCAGTAATAAACCAGTTCCTACTGTGAATAGACGTTTTACTTGCTCTAAACATATCAGTGGCCGACGAGGTAAATTCTACCCACTTCGAGGAAGATGAGTGCCTTATTTGGGAATCTTGGAGTTTTTGACCATAATACCCAAGATTGGGAAATATTTCACGGTCGCATGCAACAATTCTTAATATTGAATGCGGCTAATATTAAGGAGGAGAGCAAGAGTGCCTTGTTGTTGACACACTTGGGGGATGATACCTATCGCCTAGCGCGTAATTTAGTACATCCGCAGGCACTGGAAAAGGCAAGTTACACGGAGCTGGTTACTGCTCTAAACGGTCATTTCAAGGCAAAAAGAAGTACGTTCGCCGATAGGGCGAAGTTTTATGGGGCCAGAAGATCGCCGGGGGAAAGCGTAGAAGAATGGTCAGCGCGGTTACGAGGACTAGCCATTCATTGCGATTTCAGCAGTGCGCTAGAGATGTTGCTAAAAGACAAGTTCGTGCTGGGCATGAACCCGGGACCCGAACGGGACCGGCTGTTTGAGCAAGACGCGACTACGCTCTCATTCGCGAAGGCCGTGGAGGTGGCGCAGCAGGCGGCGTGTGCGCGGCACGCCCGCGAGCAGTTACAGGTGAAGCCCGAGCCTGTGTTCCGAGTGACAACACGACCCGCGACAGGCGGCGCGCCGGCACAGGCGTCACGACACCATGATACCGCGTTACGTTGTGGAGTATGTGGAATGAAAAATCATGCTTCCGATAAGTGTAAATATAAAAACTACCGTTGCCGTATATGTGGTGTAAAGGGCCATTTATCTAAAGTTTGTAAAAATAAAAATTCGATTCGCGTTAACAACATTGATGTGACCGCTGATTCGCCGATGTCACCACAGTCGTCGCCAGTGGAAGAAGCCGAACCGCACGACTGCGTCGAGTGCCAAATGTTTAACTTAAGGTCGGTAAATCAATCCCCTATTATAGTTCCGATTACTGTTAAAAACATAGATCTTAAGATGGAATTAGATTCGGGGTCAAGTGCTACTGTCATTTCTGATAAGTTATATAATATGTATTTTGTTAAGGAACGATTGCAAATGAGCGATTTAAAGATGTGTATGTATACGGGTCATAAAATTATGCCGTTAGGATATTTTGAAGCAAACGTCACCTATTCAGGGTTTACAAAAACATTAAAAATATATGTTATTAAAAATGGTGGGCCGCCGTTGCTGGGGCGTGATTTTATGACCAAGTTCCAAATACAATTTTCTATTACAAATAACAATTACGTTAGCTCGGAGGTTCACATGAGAGAAGTGCAACAATTACAGGACGAATATTCGGAACTATTTATGGATGAGTTAGGTTGTTTTAATAAGTTTAAAGTTGAATTACATTTGAAGGAAGAAGCAACACCAAAATTTTTTAAGCCGAGAACTGTCCCATTTGCTTTGAAGAAACAAGTAGAAGGGGAGATTGACCGATTAGTGGGTTTAGGAATATTGCAACCGGTTAGTTATTCAAAGTATGCGACGCCTATTGTTCCTGTTATGAAGGAAAATGGAAAAATACGTATTGCGGGCGATTACTCAATTACGCTAAATAAAGATCTTAAAATAGATAAATATCCACTTCCGCGCATCGAAGAGGTTTTTGCCAAAATCGGAGGGGGTGAACGTTATACAAAACTAGATCTCAGTAATGCATATAATCAGTTCCAGTTATCCGAATCATCACAGGAGTTAACCACAATTAGCACTAGCAAAGGGTTATTCAAATATACTCGGCTAGTGTATGGCCTCGCAAACGCACCTGCAATATTCCAACGTTCAATGGAAACATTATTAATGGGGATCGAAGGAGTCAGCTGTTGGCTCGATGACGTATGCGTAACCGGTCCTAATAAACAAACTCATTTGGCGCGGCTGCGTGAAGTGTTATGTAGATTACGAGATGCGGGACTGAGACTCCAACGGCAAAAATGCGTTTTCTTCCAACCTTCCGTAACGTATTTAGGTTACGTGATTGACAGGTTTGGTTTAAAAACATGCTCGAGTAAAATTGATGCTATAGTAAAAGCTCCGTGTCCTAGTAATGTATTAGAATTAAAAAGATTTCTTGGAGTAATAAATTACTACAGGAATTTCGTACCTAATGCATCTTCAATTTTACATCCCCTGCATGAACTATTAAAAGCGCGTGTACAGTGGCAATGGGGCGAAAGACAACAGAGTGCGTTTGATCGTATTAAAAGCGAATTGTCATCAGAGCGAGTGTTGAGTCATTTCGATCCGACCGCTCAGCTGATACTGTCGGTGGATGCAAGCCCAACCGGTTTGGGTGCCGTGCTGTCGCAGCGCGGCCGTGATGACGTGGAGCGCCCGCTGGCGTTTGCTTCTAGATCGTTGTCCTCCAGTGAGTGCAATTACAGCCAGATACATAAAGAGGCGACCGCTATTGTATTTGGGGTGAAACATTTTCACCAGTATCTTTATGGAAGACTCGAGCCTTTTATACTGAAGACAGATCACAAACCGTTGCTGTCAATATTCGGGAAAAAGTCTGGAATATCCGTTATGGCCGCATCTAGGTTACAAAGATATGCGTTAATTTTGTCTGCATATAACTACAATGTTCAATACATATGTAGCAAAAATAATATTGTGGCTGATTATTTTTCGCGCGCGTCCATGCCATTAAATAAACATGATAATCATTGGGAAGATGTCGATACGTCAATGTTTATTAAGTTTTTAGATGAAAGTATTGAGCCGGTATCATTTGACAACATAAAAGATGCAACGCGTCGTGATTACATCTTACAGACGGTAATTAATTACGTAAAAAACGGTTGGCCGCGTAAAATAACGTGTCCTTCTATATTGCCTTATTTCCAATGCAAAACAGATCTTGAATTAAATAACGAATGTTTATTTAGGAGTCATAGGGTCATTATACCGGCAATATATCACGATAGAATGCTAAAAGAATTACATTCAGGGCATTTTGGAATTGTAAAGACTAGTGTTGGGTTCTTACCCGGAAAATTCCCGCGTTTTGGGAATTTTCCCAATTCTGAGGGAAAAAACCCGAAAAATTCCCATTTCAAGGGAAAATATTTTTTATCGCATATATTTGTATTAAAAGTAAGGATTTCCAACAAAGACCATTTAAATATAATGTATGCCTACTTATGCCCAATTTATTTTCTGTCGTAGTGTCGTATGAACTCTTAAAAAACTAAAAGGAGATCATCGGATTTCGGCCCAGAAGTCAAAGTGCCGGCCAAAAAATAATATTGCTATATTCCGTTAGATCTTATCCGTATGAGCATTTATTACTATGGCACCAAAGCTGTAGGGTCAATATCTTCGGTTTTATTCGATTTTAAAAAACTGTATTTTTCATACATTTATGGTGAAAATGTAAAGTGCCGGCCAAGTAACAATAATGGTATTATCCTTAGAACTTATCCGTCTGAGCATTTATTACTATGGCACCAAAGCTGTAGGGTCAATATTTTCGGTTTTATTCGAATTAAAAAAAAACTGAATTTTCATACATTTTTGGTGAAAATGTGAAGTGCCGGCCATGGAACAATATTTGTATAACCCGTTAGAACTTATCCATTTGACCATTTATTATTAGGGCACCAAACGTCTATGACCATTATTTTGACTTTTTTTGGACTTTACGTTATAGTTTCTGTGTGAAAAGTGCCGGTCAGCAAAAAACACATGTCAAAGCTATCGAGAATCTTCTCGATAGCTTACAGGTATCTACCTGTAAACATTATTCACTATGACAAAAACATGTATGACCATTAATTAGTTTGGCTTTTGTTGGATTTAAAAAAAAACTTGAATTTTGTTTCATTTTGTATAATTCAAAATAAAATATAACAGGCGCGTTATTTAAAGGATCGTCAGAATGTTTATTACTATGGCATTAAACGACTATGACCAATATTTTGAACTTAATTCGATTTTTCAAAAATAAAAAAAAAGTTTTATCTAGTGATAATGGAACTATCTTGCTAAAGGCGTAATATGGTGGTCGTCTTTTGAAAAATAGGTTTGCGTTTGACCACTACATTACCTGATGGTGATACACGCTTAAGAAGCTAGGACATTGTGATAGGCATACTTGCAAAGTACAACTACCCGACTCCTGTTTTCCCTAACAGATACTTCAGACGTCATGCCAAAATACGAGTTTCGTCACTAGATGGCAAGCTTATCTTTGGAGGGTGGTAACCATTTACGGTCAAGGTGAATCAATACCATAATTCAACCTAAACTTAGGCCGTAACGTTGAGTCGAATGCAAAAACTACAGCCAACGTCATATCTAAAATCAGATAGTATTAATATAGAAGTTCACCTAACAACACTCAAAACAAAAACACAAAGTATTTATCTGACTAATAACTAGTCATTGGGAAAGCTCTGCTTGTTGTCATTGTTAAAATGTATAGAAAAAAGTTTTTTTAAAAAGTCCAATAAAAGCCAAAGTCGACATTTGGTAGTATAGTAAAAATACGTTTCAAGTCGTTTACCAAAAGATTTGACTTATTTTGTTTCGCTGGCTGACATTTTCCCATTTGAACCAAAACGGAAAGAGAGACGAATAAAAAGTCAAGATAACGGTCAAAAATGTTTTGCGCCAGATTATTAAATGTTCTAAAGGCCCTTTTTAATCCGCCGTACCGCATTTTTTACCCAAAGCACTTTATTTTCATACAAAATAAATAAGAAATGAAGATTTTTAAAATACACTAAAAGCCAAACTAATGGTCATACAAGTTTGGCGCTATAGAAAAAAATGTTAACAGGCATCTACTCGATACTCTCAACATGATATTTTTGCTGGTCGGCATTTTTCACATTTGAACTAAAACGTAAATTCCAATAAAAGTCAAAATAATGGTCATAGAAGTTTGGCGCTATACTAATAAATGTTCTAACGGTCCTTTGTAATACGCCTGTATACCTCCTTTTCCCAACGGACATAATATTATTTTTTACAAAATGTATGAAAAATCGAGATTTTTAAAATCCAATTAAAGCCAAACTAATGGTCATACACGTCTGGTGTCATAGTAAAAAATGTTCAGAACAATCTACTCGAAAAGTTTGACACATTTTTTTTCTCTGACCGGCACTTTCAAATTTGGGCCGGCCAAAGTATGGAAAGCCGACGATCTCCTTTGTAATATATTTTGAATGGAATGTTCAATTTTAATAATTCCATGCAAAGATATCTACATATTATAGGATATATAGGATGCTTTTGGCACGAGAGAATGTCATCATCGAGGAGCAACATGGTTTTGTGCAAGAAATTGGGAGGCACGAATACCTACAGATATTATTTACTTGGACTATGAACAAGCTTTTGATCGAGTTCCTGTCACACGATTGATTGCTAAATTAGAGCCCTTTGGAATCAGAGGCAATGTCGTGAAGTGGATTAGACTTCCTGTCAAATCGCATATTCTCTGTGCGCATCGGAGAATCATACTCTGTTCCCAGAAAAGTCCTCAGCTGTGTGCCGCAGGGATCGGTGTTAGGACCTATTTTATTCAGTATCTACCTTACAGATCTTAAACATGGTATCATGTCTGATATATCACTCTTTGCAGATGATACGAAAATAACGGGGAATCCACTTATTAGCCATAATATAATCCAAGATGATCTTGATAGAGTAATTGCTTGGACCCGAGATTGGCTAATCACATTAAACGTAGACAAATGCACTGTGTTGCATGTTGGCAGTAACCACCCCACGTTGAGTTACACCATTGACTCAAAACCTCTCGAGTGTGTTAAAAAACAAAATGACCTTGGCATAACGATAACACATAATCTAAAGTGGGACGAACACATTATTGGAATCACTAAGAAGGATAACTCCCTCTTATACATAATTAGAAAAGCTTTTTATCATATAGATACGGAATTGTTTCTTAGGCTTTACAAAACTTACTTACGTCAGATGGCTGTTAGAACATGGGTTTCAAATATGGAGACTTTACTATAGGAAGGACATTGCACTACTAGAGAGAGTCCAAAGAAGAGCAACAAAGATGGTGACAGTACTGGCTGGCCGGAGTGGACCTTAGCGGGGGCCGCAGGACTCTCACCTCTGGCTTGCCTTCATTGGCCAGCCAGAGTGGGGCGTTAGAGCTATACGCTCGCAGGGTGGAAGTGAAAGATGCATAAGTCGCGAGTTGATAAGGCGGGTAAACCGCCTCGCAGAAAGCGGTGTACACCTCTTGACACCCAGAGATGCTCACAACCATGTTGCTGCCTTGCCGTCCAGTCGCGTCGGCTAGATAGGTGGCCCAACCAGTGAGTGACGAGTCACCGCCTGCCCAATATATCTCTGTTATTAACATTGGTCGAGCAGGCGCCATAGTCCCCCATAGCCCCAGTATCCCGGTTCACTAACCCCCAACCCAATAGCCCAGTTCCTTTTGTTCCCATAATCTGCAATAGTCCTACACGAACCAGGGATTGTCTTTGGGTGCACTCCCATAGTGCATACAGGGATAATCGCCGGTTGGTGTCACAACACATTTAGAGTAAATTGTCTTAAGGGGCCTCTACGTGTTGGCTTCGGCCCCACGCACGCCTTCCAAAAGTCCGGGACTCCATGACAGACCCGACCCGAGACATGGAAACGAGATACAAATAATAATAAGATTAAAAATAATTAAATAAAAAATATTTTCCCATGATTCGGGAATTTTTCGGGTGTTTATTTTATTTTCCCATATTTTCCCGATATTTTTTCTTTCCCACCCAATTTTTTCTGTCTCTGCCCATCACTAGTAAAGACTAAACATAATGCACGGAGTCGCATGTGGTGGCCGGGCATTGATAAAGACATTGAGCGATGTGTGAGTGCGTGTGCGACGTGCAGCCACACGCGCAGCGCACCGCCGCGTGCGCCGCCCGCGCCCTGGCCGCGCCCCGCCGCCGCCTGGCAGCGGCTGCACATTGATTATATGACTATAGGTTCCAAGATATATCTCATCGTCATTGATGCGTATAGCAAATGGGTAGAATGTTTAGTCATGAATTGCGGCACTTCGACTCGTTCATTAATAAATAAATTAAAATATTTATTCTCAAGGTACGGTGTACCGACTACTATAGTGTCAGATAATGATGTCAAAATTAATTCATGGGAATTCAAAATTTTTTGCAAATTTAACGGGATTCAATATGTAACTTCTCCAATATACCATCCTAGTAGTAACGGACAAGCTGAGAATTCAGTCAAAACTTGTAAAAAGATGTTAAAATGTATTTTTAAAGAGGAAACACCTGTAAATGAAATAGAAAACAAATTATACAAGTTTTTATTCGATTATCGAAATACAGTCCATTGTACGACGGGGGTTACACCCGCAAAACTAATGTTGGGCAGAGACTTGCGTTCTAGGTTGGATTTAATTTTACCATGTAAAAATGATAGTTTAACTAATGACAGATTAAGGGATGCGACAACATTAAAACCAAGTAGACAGTTTGATGTAGGAAGTTTTGTATGGCTAAAATGGTATATTGGAAGAAAAGAAATGTGGACTCATGGAACTATTACAGCAAAGTTAGGCAACAGATTATTTGAAATTTATGTAAATGATTACGGGGTAGCTTGTAAGAGGCACGTTGATCAAATTTTAAAATATACTGGTGTACCCCTGACGGGGGAACGAACACTATCAAATGAGGATAGTCATTCTGCGCCATTGTCAGAGCCAGCGACGTCCTCTGCGACATCACCAGCCTCACAAAACTTCGGAGTGTCAGTGGATACACCCAGTAATATTCAAGAGACTGATGTGTGGGAGGAGGCGGTGGATGTTGTCGGGGACGAAGTGCAGGCTGAGGCGGAGAGCACGCCTATGGCTCTCCAAACTGAGCCAACGGAGGCCGTCGGCGATCAGGTTGTTGAAACGCCACCGGCACCTGTTCACCGCCATCTAAGACCTCGTAATAAGGAATTGGATTTTAAAAAGTTTTTCTAACTTATATTGTTTTTTCTATTTTAGGCTTGAAAATTAAAAGGGGAGGATTGGTGTATAAGTACGTAACCTGTTGTGAATTGTATCGAGTCATGTCGATTGTACCTACAGCGATCAGTAATAAACCAGTTCCTACTGTGAATAGACGTTTTACTTGCTCTAAACATATCAATTTTCCATGATACTTTTTTAGGGAACAATAGGGCAAACAAATGCTAATTTTCAATGTCAATCAATAAAATTATTCCATTTATCGTATACTCAGAACTAAGTAAGTATTTTATTGTTGTTGGTGTATGCTCTTTGTCTTGTAATGTTTCTGTAATCCGTTTCTTTGGTGTCCGAAACGAATAAATGTTTCTTTCTTTCTTCAAAAACAATTTTGTTTACGGTTTCATGCAAAAAATCCGCGCTCTACTGGTCATGCGCTCTGCGTGTCACATAAATCATCCAACAGACGTAAAAAGGGGCGACGAAAGTATATTCAGTTATGTTCCTCTCAAATCAAATATTCCAAGCCCATAAAAGCGTCAGAACGTCGTTAACGGCCTCTTCTGTCGGAGACGATCACATAAAGTCAACACATGTAGGTACGGTCACGAGCATTAATATGTATACACTTTGGTACCATGTCATATTAACTTTTTTGACAAATTGAACTGTAAGTCTAACTAAATGTCAAATATGTTAGTGCGACAGAGTCCTAAAGTAGGCACATTATATTGCTCATGACTGTACTGTGATGGATTTAATGTTGAGTGTAAGGATTTTACGTGTATTTTTTTAGTTCTCAGGATGGAAAGAGACTCAGATATGAATTACGTTGCAATCACTTTTTAATAAACACGAAAAGATTTTAAATGCAAAGCAAAAGGTACAAACTCTTCTGGAGGTCTGACGGACCTGCCAACACGAGACGATAGCCCGAATAGAGAAAATGTGTATGTGCAAACTTGGGCTTCGTTGGATTCTGTCTGCCGCAAAAAAAAAACACCTATTTCTTGTAAGAGAATTCGAAATACAAAAATTCTAATAAACGCACCGTAAAATAACTCACGGCTACAAATTCAAATTATTTATTTCAGATTAATATCCATAATTATAAGTACATTAGATTAGATTCCATTATTAAAATTAAAATTAAATTATATAAAATCAAATAAAATTTAAATTATCAATGTCTTAATAAATAAATTACAGCACACATCATAGTACCTATACAAAAAAGACAGATCTTGGAAATGTTTATAAAATGAATTTATATTAAATGTAAGTGTGAAGGAGATGTGAATGCCGGTAATCAAATGAATGGAACCCCGTATGCCTTTATGAGCAGCCAAAAAGTATCTAAAAGCCGCGGATGTGCATAGGAATGTGCTATTTCCGACATTGATGTACGGTAGTGACTGTTGGGTTTGGCAGACGAAACATTGAGAGTAGAATAATCGCAGTAGAAATCTAACCGTTGATGAGTATGAGTGGGGTGACTTCGAACGATAGCATAAGGAATTGTGTGATAAGGGATATTGTGGCGTGAATGAAGATATACTGACGAGAATTGGGAAAAGGATGTTTCCCCTTTCTCATATAAAATTTCTCAACGAAAAAAATTTACAGAAGCCTCTGCTCCGCCGCAAAAACAACCGATTTCTTCTGAAAGAATTCGAAATACAAAAATTCTAAGTTCTAGTTCTAACCCGCGAAGGGAAAACCAGCTCAGGTTAGACCTCCGAAAATGCATTTCTCGGGGATGTGGATTTCCTCACCATGTTTTCCTTCACCGCTGAGCACGTCATAATCATTTATAATCCAAACAAGAATTGGAAAACAAATTCGACTATCATTGGTTTAGGCCTGTGCTGGATTCGAACCTGCGATCTCAAAGTGAGTAAGCGTTTTAACGACAGGGCTACCACGACTACACGGCCATCCTTTCCGAACGTACCTCGATCAAATCCAGGTTTGTTTTAACTTATAATGTCCATTGTAACAAATGAGTTGCCTATCAGCCGTAATACCGCCACCAACCCGCAAGGAAACATAATAACCCGCCCGTTTTATTGAAAGGCTGTTTAAGTAATATCTACTCGTGATTACACATGACGCTAAGTATTCTTAGACTTGCAAAACCCCCACGAGACAGGATTTAGCAAATGGAAGTCAACAGGTCTCATGGGAGCGTCAGCTTACAATCCCAGATAAGAAGCTTATTCGTTACTCTGCTTTGGTTAATCAGGTTTTTGATCTTCGTGTATACGAGTTTCATTGGTATCAATGTTAGAGTTTGTATTAGATGGTGTGCGGTGCGCTCGCTGCTAAAGCAGCTTCGCGTGTTCGCGAGCCACGCTCTTGTCGGTGCAGCATTTTTCATGCTACTTTTTTAGAGAAAAATAAGGCAGTGGTTTCCCTCTTGCCTTCTGCCCCGCAGTACTCTGTCTGACGCATGTGGGATTGCACCCAGAGTAGTCAAAGCCATACTAGGACTCCTGTCCTCCGCCTCTGAATAATACTGACAGTTACTGCTGCCCTCTGTCAGGTTCCAGGTTACAGTCCCTGTGACTTGCCCCTTCCTGCATTGCCGTGCCGATGACTCCCATCTTCGCCTCTGCAACCGTTGAAGTCTTCACCCGTATCCCTGGGCAAGGGTTCTACGCTATACCCCGTAGGTCTGGGTCCCTTTTCGAACTCAGCCACCATCTCACTCCGGCCTACTGAAGTAAGAGGCGCCCACCCCTGCGGCAAGGACGCGCCGAACAGGAATTTCCTCAGTGGAGGGCAGAGAAGATGACTCTGTCCCCCTTGGGGCCTGGTTAATGGTCTTGTATGGAGCCAAGACCAAAGGCACACACATTCCTATAACCAACCGAATAACATCTGAGCAAATATAGAATACTTTGTATGGCGGCAGATTTTGTCGAAATCGATAAGTTTGTTTTTTTCCCTAACATGCGAGTCATGGGTTTTTGTTTGTATTTTGACGGAACGACATGACTTATATGGATTGACATTAGCACCAATCGTCAAAACGACATAATTATATCGTCAAAATCGATAAGATGGCCGTGACAAAATTTTATCACGTTGCACATGTTAGCCCTATTTAATAATAATAATAATAATAAAATATTTATTTCAGATTCTGCATCCATATAATGTTAGTAAATAGTAAAACAATAGAGACTTACGAACTATGTTAGTATATTATTTGCCGGAGCAAAAATCTCACTACTCTACATAACTGATGTAAAACAAACCCTCTGTAAGTATTATCTGTGTACATAGAGGTGGAATAAAATATGATTACATACATACATAAACATAAATAGCCTATATATCTCCTACTGCTGGGCACAGGCCTCCTCTCAATCAACCGGAGGGGGTATGGAGCATACTCCACCACGCTGCTCAATTACGGGTTAGTGGAGGTATTTTTACGGCTAATAGCCAGGATCAACGGCTTAACGTGCCCTCCGAAGCACGGAATCAACTTATTTTTCAGACAATCAAGTGATTCAAGCCTGTAATGTCCTTACCAAACAAAGCACAGTCTCACAAAGTGATTTCGACCATGTCCCCATCGGGAATCGAACCCGGACCTCCAGATCGTGAGCCTAACGCTCTAACCACTAGACCACGGTGGCTGTAAAATATGATTACGAGATCCAATATTGCTGGAAGACAATACCGTAGAATCCATCAGGTGAAACCTTACACTCCGCCGTTGATTACGGCTTATCCTCAGAATTCATAAATTGAATACCAACTTGCCGAAAGCCACGAGCATTCTCGTTGAACTTTAATCACATTGTTTATCCTGTTTACGATAAAATAATTATTGCAATCTGAATCTTCCTTTTATGAGTAAATTACATTTCTACATTGTATTTTATAATTACAGATCTCAGTAGTCTACCGGGACTGAAAAGATCTATCAGATCTCGTGATGACATGTAGCGGTGTATCACGGCGAATAGAGAACCCTAATCAGGTTTTTCTCGGACATTTTATTTGATGAAGTCTTCTTCATATCGTGAGGGTTGTGAATATCAACCTCATTAACCATGGTGTCAGGGTAATAATTACTCACCTACACCAGTAAATAGTAACCGGGACCAACGGCTTAACGGGCCTTCCGAAGCTCGGATCATCTTACTTTCGGACAATCAGGTGATCAGCTTGTAATGTTTTCTCTATACGTCACAATTCAAAACCACCTAATGATTTTGTACTAAAAGCACACAAATGTACTAGATCTTCTGATAGTTGCTCTTGTCATAAATTAAATAAAGCTAATACTGTCAAATACCTAGGGGTGCAGATTGACGATCGTCTTTGCTGGAACAAGCAGATAGATTACATTTCTACTAAGGTTGTACATCTGATATACATCTTTAAGTTATTAAGAAATAGTGCCTGTAGTGAAGTACTAAGAATGACTTATAATGCATTGTGTCAGTCTATAATCTCATATTGCATACCAGTATGGGGCGGTGCGATTAAAAGTGGCATGCTAAAAGTGGAAAGAGCACAAAGAGCGGTATTAAAAGTGGTGTCAAAAAAGCCGTTTATATACCCTACAGAACAACTTTATTTGGATTGCAAAGTCCTAACTGTCAGGAAACTCTTTGTGCTAAAATCAGTCTTACGCGTGCATAAAATAACGCCACCATCTGACAAATCACAACGTAGGAATGCCTTGCCTGCTGTCCCGCATAAAACTGGATTCACTGAACATCATTTCTATGTCTTGGGCTCCTTATTATATAGAAAAATCGATAAAATTCTAAGTCTAAGGGATCTAAATAAATATGAAGTTAAACATAAAGTCGTAAATTGGATTCTTAATTTGAACTACTCTAAAACTGAGGAACTATTGAAATTCATTGCATAATCTGCTTACTTGACCAATGTGTTATTTGCTTTTACATACAAATCTTAACCTAGCTTTGTTGCTAACGCAGTTGCCCTGTTATTTTTCACAAATCCTTAATACATAATTGCACACGTACATGCGTTAGTGGAAGCTGCTTATAGCACGATAGCAGTTTCTGAACCCAAGACAACATTTAAGTCGTAGGGCTATCGCAAACACTCACACAGTTACACACAAACACACACACACACTAATATATACACATACACACACACACACACAAACCCAATTTACATACAAAATGCATGTTTATTTGTTCTTATTTAAGCACAGTTTATTGTCAAATAAATTCAGTTTAACAATGGTCTGCCTAAACTGATGTTATAAAAGATGTAATTGCTGAACACTGCTCCCTGAGATACAGGTCTCCTAGTTCAGGTAGCAGGGTTATACTTCTGTAGCATTTGTGTGTCCTAGCTGTAGCACCCAATGTTGTGTCGATCTTTTCTATGACAATAAACAATTATTTTTTTTTTTTTTTTTTTTAATGTCCTAACCAAACTAGGGATCACAAAGTGATATTTGTGATATGTCCCCAGCGGGTTTCGAACCCGGGGCCTCCGGTTCGTAAGTCCAACGCTCAACCACTGGACCACAGAGGCCGTTATTTGATGAAATGATGATCTTCTTTTTTCAAATCGATAGCAGGCTTATTATACGTACATAGTCTGTCGGAAAATTTATGAAAATATATATATTTTTTAATTATTTTCAGTTCTCTATTTTTGCGACGGAAAATTCTACTAAATATAAATTCAAAGTTTCTGTTACGATTTCGTTTCTTAAATTTTTCCTTCTATGATGTTTTTTATGAACGAATCGTATCGTATTGGGTGGCCAATCATATTTCCTCTCCGGTTCTCTATAGTCTATAGTATGGTTCTTTTTCTTCGCTTCCAACCTCCTTCTGTCTCTCTGTGGCATGGTCCACGTTTCACTTCCAAGTGATGATTAGCCATCCGATATTTTTGTCAGTAAACAGTCTATCTCACATGCTATCACTAGTTATACATCCTGACAACCCGATTACTCTAGCCATAGAGGCAGCCAATCAGCTCGCGACACCAAACACTTCAGGACCCTTTCCCCATTTCCCTCAATCACCGCTTATCGCCATCGACCCACTAGGGTCGATTAATTCTTTCAAATATTTTTCCTCTCAGATGACGCCCTGAGCCGAGGTTCGCGCCCAACTGGCCACCCTCAGGCCTGTTGTCTTAAACTTTATACCGGGTGAGAGTCTTCAGCGCTCCCCATTCGTCCGGCCAAGTAGTTAATGCCATCTGCGGCAAATCTACAATAAGTCACGTCTAAAACAAGTAACTGCTAGTAAAAACAAAGGAGTTTAGAAATTATTGTGCTACCTCCACAAGTCCATATTAAAACGAAAGTTGTCAAGAGCGGCAACCGACACGTTGCAGAGAACAATGTAGCCTTTAGTTTAAGTTCCGACGCGGCGTTCCGTACACAGGGTTCAGTACGCGAGAAGAACAATATCCATCCGCTGAACTTTACTTACAAATACCGCTTCAACAACGTAGGTAAGTATAGGTACTTATAGATTTGTATTAACGAGCTGAAAGAGTATTATGCACGTATTCGTTCATCGGTCTAACAGAAAACTCGGTGAGGTGTGTGGGTACTTAGTTCATCTTGTGATGCATGTACCTAATTGGGATAGAGTCGTGAGTTTATATATTGTTATGTTCGTTCTAGTAGTAGTTCGTTTTTTTCTTTATTTGTAAAATAGATAACCCATTTACATAAATATTTTTAATACGTACAATAGATAACACATTTTTAAATATATCTTATTCTAATCGTAAACAGACATCAATATTTGTTGCCTAGCCTGACTCGCCTTTATCTTTCTAGTTTTTAGATTTGCCGCAGATGGCTTTAACTACTTGGCCAGTCAATGGGAGCGCTGAGGCTCTCACACGGTTCATAATTTAAAACAAAATGCCAGAGGGTGCCAAGGTGGACGCGGACATCGACTCAGGGTGTCGTCTGAGAGGATAACATTTGAAACGTTGTAGGTTAGATACTATTAAAAGTCATGACATACTTGTATGTCTAAATTATACCTCTATCCTTTTTTTTAATTCAAGACCTTACGTGTCTAAACGTCAAACAATCCTCCCGCCCAAGAGTCGTTCCAGGCGCAAAGGTCCCCATTACACTCGCCACGTTGCATGGCGATGGACAACCTTTGCACCAAGAAAGAGCCCGCACGCATATAGGACCCCCTCTCTCTTAACCTACGCTATAGCCGCCAACCCCCAACACCCTGACGTCTCACCTCTATACTTCATCATCAGCCCATTAACGTCCCCACTGCTGGGGCACGGGCCTTCCCTATGGATGGATAAGGAGATCGGGCCTTAAACCATCACGCGGGCCCAGTGCGGATTGATGGTTATTAATGACTGCTAATGCAGCCGAGACCAACGGCTTAACGTGCCTTCCGAAGCACGGAGGAGCTCGAGATGAAAACTTTTTTTTTGTGGTCACCCATCCTATGACCGGCCTTTGCGAAAGTTGCTTTACTTCAACAATCGCAGGCCGAGCGCGTTAACCGCTGCGCCACCGAGCTCCTCTCTCTCTATACTTATTCTCATTTATTATGTTTAAGCCTAAAAAATATGCTGTAAATCTCCTTTAAATTGCTGTGCCCAATCCGGGTCCATATGTGTTACTCACCTTATATGTATTTCCAACCTCCTACCACGTGGAACGCAATAAATGATATGATGATTAATCATATACCTAATGGTCTTAGAGAACCACACTACTTGTGGAGTCTAGTCGCGTTCAGTCTGGTTGTTTAGCATAGGTATGCCAGACTAGGTCGAGCAGAGAGCACTTCACTAAGCGAGGCGCGTTCGTGCCCCGAAATACCACTATTTGCGTCTATCATTTACAAATGAGAAGCTGCTGAATATTATTACTTACATACGGTCACGAGAATTAATATGTATACACATGGTAATGTCACATTAACTTTCTTGACAAATTGAACTGTAAGTCTCACTAAATGTCAAATATGTTAGTGCGACAGAGTCCCAAAGTGGGTACATTATATTGCTCATGACTGTACATAAGTCATCTTCGAGCGCATCAGCGTTGTGCCGACTAGAAGTCGAAGTGTTCGTCATGGCCGAAATCAGTCGGAGATCATCATCATCACATACAGTCAATACAATACAATACAAAAACTGTTTATTGCTCTTAAATCACATTAAAAATACATTAGTATTATAATTAAATTGGTAGTACAACAGACGGCCTTATTACTAACACTACGAGTAGTGTGAGTAGCAATCTCTTCCAGGCAACCTTTAGGAATTATGAATTTAATGAAAAGTGTAGCGGGATAGACAGTGCAAAATAAAAAAAAAATGTTGAAAAATATAAGATAAACTATATTAAAAACAAAACATAGAAGGCAATAAATAATGATATACAGTCGCTATATAATAGGCGATAAATGACTAAAGCATAACCTAAATACCAAAAACTGAAATAAATTATCCTTATTCCTTATTCATCTCTTCTTACCTATATCAAAATATAGCTTTTGAGTAGTCCTAGGATACTTGTGTTGGGAATGAGTCGCTACTTCCCAAACGGTTTACTTAAGCTACTAACAACCCCTTGTCTGTAAAGTTTCTGTATTTTACTGTGCTGTACTATTAGTTCTCAATAAATTATGTTTGTATGTCGTTTCCATATCTCGGGCCTATGGAGTCCCGGACTTTTGGAAGGCGTGCGTGGGTCGAAGCCAACACGTAGAGGCCCCTTAAGACAATTGAATCTAAATGTGGTGTGACACCAACCGGCGATTATCCCCGTATGCACTATGAGAGTGCACCCACTATTGCAAAATATTGAAACAAAGGAAATTAGGCTATTGAGTTGGGGGTTAGTGGTTCGAGAATAATCGGGATACTGTATTATGGAGTCCCTTTATTTTTATTATTAGGATTTAGTAAATAAAAACAGTTAACAAAATAAAAGGGCAGAAAACAGAAAAATGAAAATGTGTTTGTGTTAGTGTAGTGTGTGATGTGTCTTGGTGTGTACATTTGTGTAAGTGTATGTGGAGCATGAGAAGTGTACTGTGTATACCTGTATGCCCTGTGGAGACAAATTTTCTTTGGAATCGGTAGAAGGTACATATTATAAAAATAATAAAAATGTATTTCTACAAAAAATGTTGTAAAATGTTACAACATTTTTGAAATAACAAAATAAGTAGGGGGCAAGTTACACAAGAAATGTTTTAGCTGATGCCTAAAACAGACTCAACCTTATGCTACTATAGACATACTTACAGACAAACAGTTTTTTGACGTGACTTATTGTAGATTTTCCGTAGATGTCATTAACTACTTGGCCGGAAATCGATATAAACAGCATATACACACTCATGTTAGAGTAGTAGATACACAGTAAACAACTATGTAATGCACTCGTATACTAAAAACAGTTAAGTTTAAAACATTTAAGCGAAACACTGCAGCTGTGACCCGCCATAAATTCTTTATTTATTTTAAAGTACTCTAATCCATTCTTGGAGTTTTTGAGAAAAAGTAGTTAGGTACAACAGTACTTAAAAGTGTCGTTGAAGTAGGTAACGAAGATTAAGTTCTTATATTAAAAAAGTTCCCTAGGGACTCCAGTTGCAACCAGCTTAAGGTTTCATCGTCTGAGAGACGGGTAATCTCGTTAAAGATGTCGATTATGATGAATTGAGTCGTGTACGAGGGTAAAGATAAATTATAAAATTCTGATTACTAAATAAAGACAGATCTAAAACTAACGAAAAACATTATTTTTTCTATTTAACTTATTTAAGAATTTTATTCAAGAAAAACGCAATATTATTAAACGTATATTATTTTGTAAATATTGTAATTTATTATTCATTAATTTTGTCAAATAACTTACGACATCAAAGGAATATTATAAACATGTCTAATTTAGAAAAATGTAATCATAAGTCCGACATTTTATTACGTTTTTCTTTGACGTCACAGTGTGATTTTTCATACACAAATTCCATAGTAATTTTCTGTTTAGACGTTTAGTAAAAAGTATCAGGGATATGAGACTCCCGATTTTTCGACACTGTTGCAAGTGCCATGATCACGGGATGACTATCGGGAGTCTCATATCTCTGATTTAAACGCGGTAAGAACCCGTTATTATGTGTTTTAATTAACCGCGTAAACTTAAAACAATGTACAACCAATCCATGTGAGTTTATTAACATACTTAAATGTATTTATTTTCACTAATATTGTTAATGGGAAAGTGTGTGTGTGTGTGTGTGTGTGTGTGTGTGTGTGTGTGTGTGTGTGTGTGTGTGGGGTGTGTGGGTGTGTGTGTGTGTGTGTGTGTGGGTGTGTGGGTGTGTGTTTGTCCGTCTTCCACGGCAAAACGGAGCGACGAATCGACTTGATTTTTTAAGTGGAGATAGCTTAAAGGGATGGAGAGTGACATAGGCTATAATTCCTCTCTTTCTAACTCCCTACTTCCCTAAAATGGGGGATGGAAGTGTGTATGGAGCATTCCGCAATTTTCAAGGTAGAAAGCTGGGTATGCAAACTATTTGTGACTTACATAAAAACCGTACATAATTTTTTTGTGGAAATCTGCCCCCAACCCCTTCAAAGAGGGGGTGAAACTTTATATGGGACTTTTCACAGTTTTCAAGGTAGGAAGCTAAATGGTACATTAAAAAAGGGGCACCGTGTTAACCCGAATTTAACGCGAGTCAAGCCGCGGGCAAAAGCTAATACTAAATAAAATAACTAGGACCTAACTATTTCGAATGCTCGGAAACCTACAGGCGTTGGCAACCGAATTCGCTGAGTAAACGAAATAAATTGGATACACGCGAATAAATACGAGCCGAGTAATACACATCTTTAGTAAATACTTGTAGCTGACGGCTGACGCGTATTAGCCCTCGACCCTCCGAAGATTTGAGGCTCACTCCATCGATCTTGTTAAGAACATGTTTTTTCAAAGCTGAAGGACGTAGGTATATCTTCGTCACGATGCTAACGTTCAAATTAAAACCATTTTAACGTCGGAATACATCCAACTCACCACAGAATTTCACATGCGTCATTTTCATATCCGTTGAAAAAGAAAGGGACAGATAATCGACAGGCATAAAATAATTTTAGGCAGAAAAATAACCTTCAAAAATATTGGCCAATAATCCGGCAGAATTAAGTTGACAGCACACGTCAAACGGGTAACATAAAATATGAGCGAGATGCCTATTTCAATCGCCCGGGTTATTCATTCATTTTAAAATTAAATGTTGTCTATCATCCATCCCTTTCTTTTTCGGCGGATAAGAAAATGACAGGTATAACTTAAAATAAAATTAGGATGTGTCTGCAGGAATCGGGGCCAGTGACCCTTTTATATCATAATCAATTTAATATGGCTTTATTTTTCATGTCGCCAGCTTTTGGCTGTCTTTTTGATATGACTTAAGTATCGTAGACTTTGCTTTTGCCAGTATTAAAATATTGTACCTAATCAATTAAAAGTAAGATAATCTTAAAAGGTAGCAATCCCATTCCGTTACAAATCCATTATATTGATTGAAAAAGTTTAGTACAAACTCGACACAGTTGAGTGCTGGTGGAGTAAATTTAGAATGACACGTACCAGCGGAACTACTGAAACCCTTTCGTACCGGATATTTTATATTGCCTCCGGGAAGAAAGAAACATCCATTAAACTTATTTAGACACTTCTATTTTAAGAAAATCTTTTAACTAAATACTTCATTCTGTGGTCCTCTGTGCTTGATTCTCAAACGGGAAGCCGATTCATAACTCCCGGCCCCAGTAGCGGACTTGCACCAATGGGTTTTTTACTATACATATATGATTTCAACCGCCTGCGGAACGGTTACTGTGCTACGGGCACTGTTTTAAGTAAACTTATATATTAGGTACGAAATGTATATATTTATTAACTTAGAAATGACAAACCAACATTTTCTGTGCTGTTTTTAGCAGCTGTATTTTTCAAAACAAAATACCACAACCCACAACCACGCTGCGCTGTTTCTAATTCTGTGAACGTTAATTTCAATTTGCAGAAGTTATAACAAACACGTCTTATGGCTGACACACACCGGGTGCATTTGTATCGGGACATTATGTCAGGCAAAGTAATACACAGCTAGGTAGACAACGTATTTTTAAAGGTCTCCCCTCAAGGAAAAATCACCTTCGATGTTGCCTGCAGAATCTGCACGGTAACCACACCTTGCGCGGCGACCAATAGCCGTATGACATCTATCTACGTAGATAGGATTCGCTGCGTGTATTGATGGAAGCCCCCGATATAATTCGCGCCGCGCGCGGTGCGGTTGCCGCGCAGACCCTATTGGGTGCAAATCGTGTACCCAGTATATAGTCGGCTTTACGGCCACACCTCGGAAGGTCATAAATCACCTGCTAGCCTGCTACTCCACTCTTGCTTCTTATCATTCGTAAACAGATATTACAATTATACCATAACAATGTTGCCTTAATTTACTTTTGTATAAATGTTTGGTATTTTGTACGCTGTCGTTTATATTTCCAAAATAAAGGTGTACTTAGTAGTAATTGTATCGTATATTATCATATCATAAGTTCGAATTCCGCTCGGGCTCAGAACCAAGGAATTGAGTGCATATTTAATTGATATCAAGTGGATGATTGTATTGACAATTGCAACATAAAAATACCTTTTAAAAAAAGTTTATAAAAAATATTAATTCTTTACTATTTTTAAATTAATTTTGTATTCATCGATCTTCTCTTATTGTCGGACGTGTTTATAACCTTTGTAATTATCTACTAAAACTGAATTATATGCGAAGTGGCAAAACAATCAGCGTTTCATTAATACAGTCTGCGAGTGGTGATATAATCAATCCACACATATTTAAACAGATTGATGAATGTGGAGGAAGCAAGTGTCAAGATCGAAGCAAATGGAATTCCATAGTATCTGCTTACCCCGGTGGGAAATAGGTGTTAGTTTATGTATGTATAAAATCAACTGCTAGATCCAATTATAACAGAACATAAGAACTTAGTACACTTTTGCATTGATAATCTTATTATGTGGCGAAGGTGAAACTTCTCCAACTAGAGAACTCAGACAGTCAATATCACGGGACTAAAGATGTGCAATAATGTTGTATTTTGTAAGGTAATATCGACGTTACGATGAAGAAATTAAAAGAGAATTTCGAAGACAGAGTTTCTTGTCATTTGTTCTCCTCAACCATAACCCCGCATCCAAGTTGTTTGTAAATGTTTGTTTCCTTTTGGTGGTTGCCTGGAATAAATTGCTCTAGAGCAATAAGGCCGCCCAAATTGTACAGTATTGTGTACTGTGTTGTGTTGTGTTATGTCTATTTTAGTTCTGTGCAATAAAGTATATTTGATTTCATTTGATTTGATAAACCACCTTGCGAAGTGATGTAGATTCAAAAATGTTTAATTGACCTTTTATAAGTTTATCCATGATAATTAGGTACGTTGAATAAATGATTCTGATAACTGATTTTCGACAACATAATCGATTTAAATAAAAGGTACTTACTTACTTATTAAAAAGATAGGAGATTGACAAGCGAAGAGAATTTTGTTAGCTTTATTAATTCCATTTTACACTAAGCGTTGCAATACGACAACTTTATAATATTAAAGCGTATCAGTAAGTGAAAGATTTTTGATAATTTGTACAACTGGAAATTTATAATCAAATAAAATCTTAACCAATTACCATTTAATTAGTTGGAACATACGCAGATACAAGTAGTGAGCTTAAAATTAGGGCTTATGTTTATGTCACAGAATGTTCCACCCAATAATACGCAGATGAAAGGGATTTGACGTGGAAGAAAAAGCAGATGAAGATGTAGGTACTACTTTTTCGATACATATCCATCCTACTACTTCTATCGAGTGAGTTACGAATACTCACAATCGGGACCAACTGCTTAACGTGCCTTCCAAACCACGGCTCAACTTACTTTCGGACAACCAGGGGCCTGTTAAATAAAACTTACAATTGTAAATCACAATGACAATTTGATGTATATTGCAGAGTTTGTGATCACAAATATTTTGCAGTTTCATATTAGCTACGTAATGAACATCAAATTGTCGTTGTAATTTACAATTGTAAGTTTTATTAAACAGGCCCCAGGTGATCAGCATGTAATGTCCTAATCGAAGTAGGGATCACAAAGTGGTTTTTGTGATATGTCCCCACCGGGATTCGAATAGATATTTAAGGTTATCGATATATTAACCTGCCTAACTTCACCTGTCTCTGTGAGGCTCCCCCGAGTCGTCGGTACTATCCACAACTCTGAGAGTTCGGCCAAGTTCTGTTTGGGAATATTAACTAAGGAACTGCAAGTGCTCCTAGTTCATTAATCTACCGGAATCTAGACTAAGCTTTCTGAGATATAACGAGGTGGTTTGATAAGACTGAATATGTAAAGTCATAATTAAAACACATAATAATGGGTTCTTACCGCGTTTAAAGCAGGGATATGAGACTCCCGATATTTCTACACTGTGGGGGTTAAAATGGCCACATCGAGGCAATTCATTTAAAAATATTGCTTTTTTAGATGAATTGCTTCGATGTGGCCATTTTAACCCCCCAGATTAGGTTAGCGGACGCTATTACCCCCCCGAAGATTTGACAGGTCCGGTTTTTTAAAGTTAGTAACTTTACAAAAACGCACATGTCATGACGTGTATACAAAGTTACTAACTAAGTGGAGTTCCGTGGACTCTGCCTACCCCAACGGGAAATAAGCTTCAGAACGCCAGTTGCTCACGCAACAAGCTTTCACAATCTTACTCGTAATACCTGTAATATCTGTATGACCTAGATCTTCTTATCGTGTGGGTTATGGGGTGGATTATCAACCTCATCAACCCTAGTGTCAGAGTTATTATCGAGCCGCCAAAGGCCCCTGACATGGCTCATGTAACGACTATATACTTACATCAGCAGGTAGTAACCGGGACCAACAGCTTAACGTGCCTTCCGAAGCACGGATCATCTTACTGTCGGACATTTAGGTGATCAGCCTGTAATGTCCTAACCAATCTAGGGCTCACAAAGTGATTTTTATGTTATGTCCCCACTTGGATTCAGACCCGGGGCCTCCGAATCGTCAGACCAACACTCAGTCACTGGACCACAGAGACTGTTGACATAGATGATATTCATATATAATGGGCATCTTTGAAGCAGGTACGAGGGGGCGGTATTTTAAATTGCCCTGCATTGTTTTTGCAATAATTCAATGACTTAATTAATTGTAATTTTATTTATTTATTTAATAATTTATTGTACACAGGATAACACAGAAACACAATATGATAACATGGGGAGAGACAATAGGCACAACTAAAAATTTATAAAATAAGGTTTAAGGTTTAATTATAAGTTGACTGATTGTGTTTACTTTATTCACATACTTATATAATAATGTTTTATTATATGGGACTTACTATAGATTTACTTACTTGGCCGGATAAATGAGGAAGAATACCCCAGTCACTATGGACTTTATTGAGAAACGTATTTGCTACAAAGTAAGTTCCATTTTGAACAATAAGCCCTGGTATATTGAGACAGTCAAAACAATAATACCAGATGAATCTATACGGCCATTTTCAAAGTAAAGTGGAGCAAGACGAGTGGATATCGCTACCGAGCTCGGGCAGACATCTGACATACTTCATCTAAGCACTACAGTCGGTATCTGTCGCGGCGACTGTTCCAACCAATTAAACCGGCTTCAAACCGAACCGATGGCGTCACACAGAAGCGTAACAATATATATTATATTATGACATTATTTTATAGCCAATAATTATAACACACACACACACACACACACACACACACACACGCACACGCACATATACACACACACACACACACACACACACACACACACACGCACACACACATACACACACACACACACAGATACATACACACAAACACATTACACACATTATTAGTTTTTATACATATTTTTTTATAGTGAAAAACACGTCAAGCGCCTTTTTGGAAAATCACATTCAGGGAGTTAAGTTTGACAATTGTGTGCATTGCGCACTTATTTTTATATGTCAAATTTTCATATTGCTTTTTTAGATGAATTTCACTGGTGTGGCATTTTTAACGCCACAGATATATTTTTCTGTAAGTAAACAAAACCTCGCAATAGAGCATGTGGTCACAATTTTTACCCGGATTGAAATTTGCTGAAGAATATGACATCTCAACAATTATAATTAGAACAAATAAAACACATAATAATCCCTGTCCCTGTCTCATATCCCTGCTTTAAACGCGGTAAGAACCCGTTATTATGTGTTTTAATTAATGATAATAACCACGTAAACTTAAAACAAGATATATACATGTCAAAAAGTTTGCATTTTTATTTTACATTTTACCTTTCTTTGTAAACAGATTATTTACAATACTCCATGGACGGACCTTTGATTTGTTTATATTTAAATAAATATTGCAGTTTACTTGCAGAAAAACACAGCAGGTAATTAATGAAATAGTAGATTTCTTCAGTCAATACTAGATTGCTGCCCTGATGCCGGGCAGCAGCGGTATCAGTACTGGTTGGAGGCCGATTCTGAAGAATTCTGAATTTCTCCGATGAAGTGGATTCTGGTAGGCCTTTAGCTAGAACATCACCGATTGCGAAATTGGTCGGTGCACTGCCGAACGAAAGGCGATTGGAGCAACCACCTCTCTACACGCACTATCTATGGAGTAATGAAAGCTATTACTCCACCGACAAGAGCGCAGCTCTTAAATAGAGAGACTAGATTGTTGTTTGTGATAATGGAGTAAACATAACCTGAAAAGTCCTTACCAAACAAAGGACAGTCGCAAAAAATGATTTCGTCAATTTCCCCATCGAGGATCGAACCCGGACCAAGACCCCTCGACCCGCCCTGAATAGTAAGGGTTAGGTTAGAAAAACAATTTCATATTGAAGGTAAACAAGATTATAGCACAGGAGATACTTCGCAAAGGCGTAGAATTTCCGCACTTTTTTCTATGACCTTATTACTTGATTCATCATCATCATCATCACCAGCCCATTAACGTCCCCACTGCTGGGGCACGGGCCTTCCCTATGGATGGATTGGGAGATCGGGCATTAAACCACCACGCGGGCACAGTGCGGATTGGTGGTTATTAACGACTGCTAATGCAGCCGGGACCAACGGCTTAACGTGCCTTCCGAAGCACGGAGGAGCTCGAGATGAAAACTTTTTTTTTGTGGTCACTCATCCTATAACCGGCCTTTTGCGAAAATTGCTTAACTTCAACAATCGCAGACTGAGCGCGTTTACCGCTGCGCCACCGAGCTCCTCATTACTTGATTACATACTATAATTCCTGAGAATCACGGTGGGGAGCCGCTGCGGAGAAATACCATATTTATTTCGGAGAAATCCTTCCTGGTAGGACCCCTTAAAACATTCATTTTCTTTTAATGCTTTGATGTACTAATTTCTTGGTATACACGTAAAAGTAGAGATTATGTAGATTTTATTGATTATAATTAGAAATTGTGTACTGAATAGTGGTCCGACCAGAGGGCATCACACATTTAAGAGCCACGCTCTTGTCGGTATAGCATTCTTCGTTCTTGTCTATTAAAAGCCAATTCAACAATTCGCAACAAATATGGACAATATATAATTCAGAGGCGCAGGAAAGGAGTTCTAGTACGGCTTTGGAATAGACTACTTTGGGCGCCATCCCACTCGCGTCAGACATAGTACTACGGGGCGGAAGATAAGAGGGAAACCACTGCCCTATATTTCCTTAAAAAAGTAGCATGGTGAATGCTTCACTGACAAGAGCGAGGCTCTTAAATTAGTGACGATGACAGGAAAGACTTGTATTTGTACTTGTACTTGTATGTTTGTATTGAATAAACTCAATAACAACTGGACCGTTTTCAAAAATTCTTTCACTATTATAATGCTACATAATCCCTAAGTTATTACTATGAAATCTAAAATTTACTCTTAAAAAATAAATGTCCATCCGTGTGTAGCATAAAAAACATACTTCCAAAATGGCCGACAAATAATAGTGTAACGGTGTGACAGTAGCTCAGTCTCGTCGCCGCTTCCTTCCTCCCACCTCGGCTTCCTCACCATACTTTGGTCATAGTTTAAACCCAGCCTGAACTATTCACTTCGACCAACTCTCCTCAAGCATCCCCTGCTCTTCAGATACGTATTTTAACTCATTCTCGCTTTTAGAACAAAGTGTGTGCTAAGTTTGCTCATATCACAGATTCAGTGAGAATGGTTTCTAAGTGTTTTATAAATGCGATGAAAACTGTTGTAATATTTCGCAGGATTTAATATTATGATCTCAGGAAAAGGAAGTAAAACGTAAAACCAAAGATATACCGTCTGCACACTCCATGCTGTTCGTACGTTCAATAAGACAAGTTAATCAGATGAGAGACTTCAGTATTCCCCATTGGACCGAACAAGTAGGTACACATGTTGCAGATAGACGGATCTTATAAGTAATCTCTCTGACAAGTTTTCAAAGGTTATAACTTGATATCGTTCTCAGTCTACTCCATATGATTTTATATCCCAATACCTCATAAACATAACGTATGCTCACGACTCCAGCCTGAGGAGCTCGGTGGCGCAGCTGTAAACGCGCTCGGTCTGCGATTGTTGAAGTTAAGCAACTTTCGCAAAGGCCGGTCATAGGATGGGTGACCAAAAAAAGAAAGGTTTCATCTCGAGCTCTTCTTTGCTTCGGAAGGCACGTTAAGCCGTTGGTCCCGGCTGCATTAGCAGTCTTTAATAACCATCAATCCGCACTGGGCCCGTGTGATGGTTTAAGGCCCGATCTCCCTATCCATCCATAGGGAAGGCCCGTGCCCCAGCAGTGGGGACGTTAATGGGCTGATGATGATGATGCTCACGACTATATTCCAATTGCTACAGCCTTCACAGTTACACGCACACAGATTACAGCGGTTAATAGTCGTTACATGACCCATGTCAGGGGCCGTTTGCGGCTCAATAGTAACCCTGACACCAGGGTTGTTGGGGTTGGTAATCCACCTCATAACCCACACGATAGACGAAGAAGTCTTCACAAGATGAACTATCCCATTCACCGAGCTTTCTGTTAGATCAACATGATATATAGCGAGCCAACTGTTTTAATGAAAACTGCACTTAGATAAATTAATTACTAAGATAATAACTCATTGGTCGAGAATCATGGTTCGATATCTCATAAAACTATCTACGAAGTATCAAAACTAATATTTACGGTGTGTCTAAAGCTGTTAAAGCTTGAGAATATGAGTCTTCCTTATATTTCAAAGTGCTCTAAAGCGACGGTACTCGATAGTTGCAAAAGTGCTTATTTGAAGTGTTCTCTAAGTATAATAATAAAGGACATTGTTTTATTAAGAGCGGTTCCTAGAGCGAGTAAAGTTTCATATTGTACAACTCTTTCTTTGTTACTATACAGGGTGTGACATCGTAATGAATACTAAGGGGGATGATTCAGACCATGATTCTGCGTTGATATTAAGTGGAATTTCCTGTTAAAAATTCATGAAAATTTTTGTTTTTTTTTTAATTATTTTCAGGTCCATACTTTTGCGTCGGAAAATTCCACTTGATATCAACTCAGAACTATGGTCTGAATCATCCCTCAAAGATTTCGTTACGATGTCACTAACACCCTGTGTAAGTCAGCGATTCCCAAAGTGGGTTCCAAGAACCTAGGGGTCCGTAGAATAGTCATCAGGATTCCACGAAATTGTTGTCTGGCGAACATTGTGATGCTGATTCCAGCGCTATCTATTTTATTTTTTAAGTTATACCTATCATTTGCTTATCCGCCGAAAAGAAAAAGTACTATGCATTTACATCAGTGTGTGGTAACCGGAACCAACGGTTAATGTGCCTTCCGAAGCACGACACGGTTGGTGATCAGCCAGCAATGTCTTAATCAAACGAGGGCTTAAAAGTGATGTTTGGGAACCAAATTAAGTCGAATGGGTCGTGTCGTGTATTACGTTCAAGAAAAGACATTGTTTTAGGTTTACGCGGTTATTATCATAATTAAAACACATAATAACGGGTTCTTACCGCGTAATAATATCGGGAGTCTCATATCCCTGATTTAAACGCGGTAAAAACCCGTTATTATCTGTTTTAATTAAGATAAAGACATCTGAAACTAACGAAAATCATTTTCATTTTCCTTTTAAGTATTTAACTTATTTATGAATTTTTATCCAGAAAAACGTAACAATGAGTAACATCGAAAAAGGGGTAAAATGGGTCGGCATAAAATATCACGTTTTTCGATGACATCACAGTGTGGTTTTTGACGATTGTGATGTGGTTTGTGAGTTTTGACGTTTAGTAAAAAGTGATGTGACTAGTTGAAAACTAGCATATTGCTCGATGAGCGTGGGTAGTTTATTCATTTTGCAATGAATATACTTCTGACTACCCTAATTGGGATATAGTCGTGAGCTTATGTTATAATCTATACTTATAATAAATCTGTAGAGAGGTCAATTCTGTACATTAAATATTTTTTCAAAATAACTATCAGGGGGTGATAAGTGGTCGATACTGATGCCAAAAATGCAATCAGTAAAATTTTTGTCTGTCTGTCTGTCTGTCTGTCTGTCTGTCTGTCTGTCTGTATGTTCCTTATAGAAACAAAAACTACTGGACGGATTTTAATGAAACTTGGTACAATTATTCTTCACACTCCTGGACAGGTTATAGTATACTTTTCATCACGCTACAATCAATAGGAGCAGAGTAGTGAAGGGAAATTCTTTTGTATGAAAAATCTAAACCACTCCAGTTAGACGTTTGAAATTTAACATGCAGGTACCTTAGATACCGTAGAGGTGTACTAAGAAAGGAATTTCCGAAATTTCTACGGGAACGGGAATTAGCGGGAAAATCCTTTTGTATGAAAAATCTAAACCACTCAAGTTAGACGTTTGAAATTTGGCATGCAGATACCTTAAGTACCGTAGAGGTGCACTAAGAAAGGAATTCCCGAAATTCCCACGAGAACGGGAATTAGCAAGAAAATCCTTTTGTATGAAAAATCTAAACCACTCAAGTTAGACGTTTGAAATTTGTCATGCAGGTACCTTAGGTACCGTAGAGGTGCATTAAGAAAGGAATTCCCGAAATTCCCACGAGAACGGGAATTAGCGGGAAAATCCTTTTGTATGAAAAATCTAAACCATTCAAGTTAGATGTTTGAAATTTGTCATGCAGGTACCTTAGATACCGTAGAGGTGTACTAAGAAAGGAATTCCCGAAATTCCCACGGGAACGGGAATTAGCGGGAAAATCCTTTTGTATGAAAAATCTAAACCACTCAAGTTAGACGTTTGAAATTTGTCATGCAGGTACCTTAGGTACCGTAGAGGTGCATTAAGAAAGGAATTCCCGAAATTCCCACGAGAACGGGAATTAGCGGGAAAATCCTTTTGTATGAAAAATCTAAACCATTCAAGTTAGACGTTTGAAATTTGGCATGCAGGTACCATAAGTACCGTAGAGGTGCACTAAGAAAGGAATTCCCAAAATTCTCACGGGAACGGGAATTAGCGGGAAAATCCTTTTGTATGAAAAATCTAAACCATTCAAGTTAGATGTTTGAAATTTATCATGCAGGTACCTTAGATACCGTAGAGGTGTACTAAGAAAGGAATTCCCGAAATTCCCACGGGAACGGGAATTAGCGGGAAAATCCTTTTGTATGAAAAATCTAAACCACTCAAGTTAGACAATTGAAATTTGGCATGCAGGTACCTTAAGTACCATAGAGGTGCACTAAGAAAGGAATTCCCAAAATTCTCACGGGAACGGGAATTAGCGGGAAAATCCTTTTGTATGAAAAATCTAAACCACTCAAGTTAGACGTTTGAAATTTGGCATGCAGATACCTTAAGTACCGTAGAGGTGCACTAAGAAAGGAATTCCCGAAATTCCCACGAGAACGGGAATTAGCAAGAAAATCCTTTTGTATGAAAAATCTAAACCACTCAAGTTAGACGTTTGAAATTTGTCATGCAGGTACCTTAGGTACCGTAGAGGTGCATTAAGAAAGGAATTCCCGAAATTCCCACGAGAACGGGAATTAGCGGGAAAATCCTTTTGTATGAAAAATCTAAACCATTCAAGTTAGACGTTTGAAATTTGGCATGCAGGTACCATAAGTACCGTAGAGGTGCACTAAGAAAGGAATTCCCAAAATTCTCACGGGAACGGGAATTAGCGGGAAAATCCTTTTGTATGAAAAATCTAAACCATTCAAGTTAGATGTTTGAAATTTATCATGCAGGTACCTTAGATACCGTAGAGGTGTACTAAGAAAGGAATTCCCGAAATTCCCACGGGAACGGGAATTAGCGGGAAAATCCTTTTGTATGAAAAATCTAAACCACTCAAGTTAGACAATTGAAATTTGGCATGCAGGTACCTTAAGTACCATAGAGGTGCACTAAGAAAGGAATTCCCAAAATTCTCACGGGAACGGGAATTAGCGGGAAAATCCTTTTGTATGAAAAATCTAAACCACTCAAGTTAGACCTTTGAAATTTGTCATGCAGGTACCTTAGGTACCGTGGAGGTGCACTAAGAAAGGAATTCCCGAAATTCCCACGGGAACGCGAATTAACGGGAAAATCCTTTTGTATGAAAAATCTAAACCATTCAAGTTAGATGTTTGAAATTTGGCTCGCAGGTACCTTAGATACCGTAGAGGTGCACTAAGAAAGGAATTCCCGAAAATCCTTTTGTATGAAAAATCTAAACCACTCAAGTTAGACGTTTGAAATTTGGCATGCAGGTACTTTAGTAAACTTAAAGCTTAGTTGCAACAGGATATTACAAAATTCCCACGGGAACGGTAGTTAGCGGGAAAAAACATTTGTATGAAAAAATCAAATCTAAATAAAAGGAGAAACTGACTGATTCAGTGACTGACATATCAACGCATAGCCTGAACGGCTAAACGTAGGCATTTGAAATTTGGAAGGGACATAGCTTAGGTACCGTAGAGGTGCACTAAGAAAGGAATTCCCGGAATTCCCACGGGAACGGAAATTAGCGGGAAAATCTTTTTGTATGAAAAATCTAAACCGCTTAAGTTAGACGCTTGAAATTTGGCATGCAGGTACCTTAGTTAACTTAAAGCTTAGTTGCAACAGGATATTGCAAAATTCCCACGGAAACGGGAGTTAGTGGGAAAAAAACATTTGTATGAAAAAATCGAAACCGCGTAAGATAGATATTTTCAATTCAATTCAATTAAATTATTTATTGCATTCCATGTAGTACAATGGGGTGTTACATAGGCATAGGAACTAAAACATGGACCCTGTAGGGCACAGCAACGTTGAAGGGAAGAGAGGAAGTGTGTATTAAAATTAAAACTCAATGAACAATCAATTAAAAAAAAAACAATTCAATCAATTGATTCAATCTAGCATGCATGCATACCTTAGTAAATATAAAGTTTATTTTTGGCTGTATTTTGAAAAATGGGAGTTATTGGGAAAAAAAAAATGAACTTATGAAAAAATCTAAACTGCATAAGTATGCACTCCCACACACACAAAGATCTCTCTCTTATATAACACGCCACGCGGACGAAGTCGCGGGCAAAAGCTAGTATAATAATATAACATAAGTACGGTGTTATGCAATGTAATGTTTTGACATAAAAAGCTTCTTTCTATGAATAGTCCATCATACAACAATCCATCTCGTTAATCTTAGTGATTATGGCAAAATGCTTTCAATATCTAGAATGTCCGTATTTACAGTAATAGACTGTAATATACTGAAATGATGCCGATCGTTACAATAATGATTATTGGTCCACATTCATTTTACCTATTGTACCCAAATGTGCTAAGATTTAGGTGATAATAATGTAGCTGCTTAGCTAGGTACCGTACATTTGTTATTATAATAAACAACCTCATAGTAGTGTCCGTCGTCTCTTGGCCTCTATAGCCATAAACACACCGAGTGACCGGCCATCCTGACGTCAGGGCCGCCGGTCACCTTTAACCCTCTACTGCATGAATTATTAAGGAAGAAACAAAAAAAATCTCGGTGTGGCAAGCTGTTTTATTTAGTGTAATTAATCATATAGCGTTTTTAATGTATTACTTTAAAAAAATATCTGAAAACCAGAACTGGATTCATGTGCATTAAGATTCATGAATTTTGAGTGACTATAATTATGCTTATTAAATGTAACCGATTTTATTCAAATAATAGATAAAAAGTATATAAAAAAATATAAATATTCACCAGCCTACAATGGCAAATGTTATTTTATTGCTAAAATTCGTTGGAAGATATCTAATGATAGGCACTATACGGCACTAACTTGGCAGCTATTATTGAGTACCATTTCAACTTACAATACGCCGACATAATATGAGTGACCAGTGATACTGACGAACACCATGTGGGTGCCCATTGAGAGAGCATGTCAGAACTTTGAGTTTAAGTGCGTCAGGCTGTTAAAGTTAGTGTAGTAAAAGTTCGCAAACGATTGTAAATCCATCCTTTAGTTTGTAGTATACACTCAAAAGGTTACAAGCGACCGATACCCGTACGACGTCTATCTACAACGACAGCATTCTCTGCGTCTATTGGTCTAAGCCCTCGATATATATCGGCGCGGAGCTCGTGCGGCTTGTGTAGGAAAAAAATGCTTATCAGCGACATGATTTCCTGGTTCTGAGTTTTGTTTTGTATAGAGTAATAAAATTAATTGAATTGTTAACTAAAAGAGAGTATTGTTATTGCTTTTCTAATTAATTCTAATTATATTTCTTCTCAGTTCTAACTACAAACAAAAGTAGAGAAAAAGTCATTAGCCCAAACAACATTTATGCTTAATAAATAAGTACTTATGCCAAAAACATAAATGCCAAATAACATTAGTTCAACAAAAATAAGGCAAAGGAAAATCCTGTCAGTGTTAACATGTTGTATAAATGAATGAAAATAAACCTAATATTACGATGACATGCGCTGTAAACCCGAGGACAGACGTAAACGAATTAATTCAGGAACTAACAAACTAACTAGTAAAATGCAAATAAACGACAAGTGATATTAATAAGCCAGTTTGAACCACATTTATTTGAACTCAAGGACTTCTAATTTTAACTCCTGTCAACCGAGTAGCCAGGGTTCAATGTCTACAACCACAAGTAATACACACAGATTGAATAAATGACGAATTTCAACCAACTATGGTAGTTGGATGTGCGCATCAAGATTTAATATCCTTAAGTGTCCCTTCCCTGAGTGTCTTTTCCCTGAGTATCTCGTCCCTGAGTATCTCGTCCCTGAGTGTCTCATCCCTGAGAGTCACTTCCCTGAGTGTCGCTTCCCTGAGTGTCGCTTCCCTGCGTGTCACTTTCGTGAGTGTCCCTTCCCTGAGTGTCGCTTCCCTGAGTGCCCTTCCCTTCAAATGAGATATCTCTACCCTGTTGGTAACATTACAAAGAATCGTCGATTTTTTTATATGAATATTTTTTGTCGAACGGCTCATCCGCCTAAAATCACTGCAGCTTTCGCTCTACCTGTATAGCTGAGGAAACGTAGCTGCAAGAAAAACCTTGGCAAACTATTACGAAAAACAACAGGTGAAAATATGTATATTACCTAATCGATTAAGTACACTATCATTTTTCGTAATCATTTTTAACTAGGCTAAGGCCCGTGTCCATCTTATTTGATGTTAATTTACTGTACTCACCGCACCTCAGTGTGTATACTCGCTAGGACAGGGTTTGACGTGTGTTTGTGGGGTAGGAAATTTTTAATTGCTTTTGTCTGACAGCAACTATTTGTGGCAACCAATATCAGTGGAATGTCAATAGATGTGGATAGTTTTACAAAGTGGAAACTTTTACTGTTTACCTATTTCAAACGCCAATACTAGCACTTTGGGAATTGGTTGCAAAATGAACATGAACTCGTTCTCACTTAAGTGATAATTTTGGACATGTGAAAATTTAATTTAATAACATAAACAATAAAAATAAATAGTGAATATTCTCATTAAACCGTAAAATAATAGTCTTTGTCGATTTATGACTCTTTGCTACTAGCTACGCTACGTAGCTGCCTGACCGGCGCGTAGCAAACACGTAGCACCTCCGTAGCCATTGAACACTTGTAGTGAAAAGTAAAATAAAAGTAATAGACAGTGGTGTTGATTCCAGTACACACCATCTAATTTTATTTTAAGTTATACCTGTCATTTTCTTATCCACCGAAAAGGAAAGGGACGGGAGATTGACAACTGTTAATTTTTGAATGAATAACCCGGGCGAATTAATCATATAACGATGTGTATCACGTGTTTTCCGAACAGGACTATCAGGGATAGAAAATAAAATTGCTACCGTTGCCATTTTTTAACCAATTTCCTGAATTTATTCCGGTGGTCAAGTATAGTTTACCCTGTTTGGCTTGGGTTATTTATTTCGTAGGCTGATGTGGGTCAACGCAGTTGATGACAAGGAAAGGTCTCAGTTTTTTCAAAGGCCTTTTACTAATAAAGTCGCGTTGGAAGTAACGAGGAACCGATTGAAGGACAATTTAGTTCAGATGAAAAGAATGGGGAGGTGTGCCCGTGGTGTGCCCGTTGATTGGTTTGTGATCGAGAAAATATTTACTATGAACTAGGGAAAAGCCGCTTAAAGGTAAAGCCTGTTTGTAAAATGAAAAATAAATGGGATCTTTTTTCAATAGTCTTCGATTTTCGCCTTTAGTTTTTAGATCCAAGTTATATATGTGAATTAGAGTACTTACGATAATTAATTAAGTATACAGGGTGTTAGTGACATCGTACCGAATACTGAGGGGGTTGATTCAGACCATTTGATATTAACTCAGAATCATGGTGTGAATCATCCCTCAAAGTTTTCACTAACACCCTCTATATATCTAATGGTAGAATAGTAGAACATACACATCACGTGCCGTATTTTTTCGTGAAATAATTAATTACACAAATCTGAACAGGTAAATTAAAAAGAAGAAACATAGGATATAAAAATAAGCGTTATCTTGCTACTGATGTATTGCTACTTTGTACGAATATCTACATTTCTGAGGACGTGTGATGTAATTACATATTATTTTATATTGTTACAAATATTGTGAGTGTATTTTATTGTGAGGCAGGCGGGATGATACGCTGAACGCATAATTACTAGGTTTATTGATTTATGCTTATCTGTATCATTTCTTTTTAATTTCAACCCAGACGGTCTAGCCAAAATACATTTGCGTCCATTAGCGCAACTCGACTCGGCTTTCAGAGTAGACGCGTTCAGAAAAAAAAGATAAGGCGACATTCACACGACACCGCGTACCCGCGTGGTTGGCGGTAAATCGGTTGATAAGGACGCATTAACTTGTATGTCCGCTGATGTCTAACACACGGACACCGCCTCCCCGCGCCGTGCACCACTTCAAAATCCGCGTCATTGTGTGAAAATCGCCTCAAATGCGAACCACCGCGCGCGACATGGTTGTCGTCCCGTGAGCCCTCAACAACCATGTCGCGCGCGGCGCGTATTATATCGAGGGTTTCGGCCAATAGCTGTACGACGTCCATCCACGTAGATAGCATTCGCTGCGTTTATTGGTCGAAGCCCTAGATATCATTCGCACCGCGGCACAGTTGTCATGCAGACCGTGCTGTAGATTGTAACAACGAATCAAACACATAACGTAATTAAAAACACATAACATTAAGAATGAACATAAAAGGACTGTCAATATAAAAAAAAAAAACATATAAGCAATATGAAATTTAGTAACAAAAGATCAAACGGATATTTCCTTCAAAACATTATATTATGATATTCCAAAGGTTTCATTTTGTTTTAGGAAGGAATGAGAAGTAGTATGGGATGGCATGCGAATTCTGTTATCAATTTATTAATAAATCCTTTGATGCTACCCTTCAGAGAGTTGTTTGTAGAGGGATTGTTATTTTCCCGTTTTGATTTCATTGTCTAGAGGTACCAAGATATAATAAAACCGACAATTAATTGTGTATTGAAATAAGTACTTAAATGTAATATTTCCGTACAATGTTGGGGTTTGATAAATTAAATAGTCGTTTCGATTCAAAACAAACTAAGTAAGTAAGTAGGTCTTATTGTGTTATCAAGAAAAGAAATCTATTACTGACTTAGTATGAAAGTAAAATTATAATATATATTTGTGAATAAATAATTAATTTAATACATAGTATATAGACAAAATATGCTCGATTGCACATTCGAAAACAATGTACTTAAACAAAAATCAAATTCTATCCTTGGAAAGTAAAATAAATACCCATCGCCCGTTACTTTGATTTACCAATGTGCCGATTTTCATTCAAATCGGTGTAGCGGTTTAGCTGTGAAAGAATAACAACAGACAGACAGAGATACTTTCGCGTTGATAACTATTGGTATGGATTAATATCTGAAATGGGAAGGATTGTCTTAGCATGATCCAGCAATACTTTAGCGAGGTCCCTTGTGTGAGGAAGAGACTTTAATAAGAACGGTTATTAGCTCTTAAAAGAATAGGAGTTTCTATTTTACTTATTGCCAATGTTCGATTTAATTTTCGACGAATAAGAATTTCATTGGAAATTCTTTGAATTTGTAGACTGGAATTTTTTGGTAGGTATTATGAGTTCTGTTTTTTAGTCCTGACATTTCCTTCTTAGGCTTCTCCGGTTTTAAGTCTGTTCAGATGAAATGTCATTTCAATAGTACACTTTGCTTAGGTAGCTGCAAAATCGAAACTTTAATAGGATAGTTGTGCACTCTGTCAGTTAGTGGGACTGTTTTATTTACTGCTGCCCTCTGTCAGGTTCCAGGTTAAAGTCTCTGTGACTCACCATGAACGGGAGCGTTCTGCATTGCCGTACCGATGGCTCTCATCTCCGTCTCTGCAACCGTTGAGGTTTTCACCCGTATCCCTGGGCAAGAGTTCTACGTTATACCCCGTAGGTCTGGATCCCTATCCGAACTTAGCTACCAACTCACTCCGGCCTATTGAAGTAAGAGGTACCCACCCCCGCGGCAAGGACACGCCCAACAGGAATTGCCTCAGTGGAGGGCTAGGAAGATGACTCTGTCCTCCCTGGGGCCGGGTTAATGGTCTTGTCTGAAACCAAAACCAAAGGCCCAGTCCAGTCATCATCATCATCAGCCCATTAACTTCCCCACTGCTGGGGCACGGGCCTTCCCTATGGATGGATAGGGAGATCGGGCCTTAAACCATCACGCGGGCCCAGTGCGGATTGATGGTTATTAACGACTGCTAATGCAGCCGGGACCAACGGTTTAACGTGCCTTCCGAAGCACGGAGGAGCTCGAGATGAAAACTTTTTTTTGTGGTCACCCATCCTATGACCGGCCTTTGCGAAAGTTGCTTTACTTCAACAATCGCAGACCGAGCGCGTTAACCGCTGCGCCACCGAGCTTCTTCTGCCAGTCCAGTATAGATAATAGATGACACTTAATTAAAGGAATCTTATCCACTCTGTCTTCTACATCGTGATACGTAACAGGAATAGTGTGGAGTGATCCCAGCTCAAGTCGTGAGGTTCAGCTTTGTCGCGCCGTATTCAGGCAGCCGATCAAAGACAACCTAGAATGAGACTTCGGCCCACGAGATTAGCTTGAAGCGACGAATCATGAAATTATATATAAGTACCGTTTTGTGATGTTATAATCTATACGGGAGTTCCATACAATTAAAAAAAAATCCATAACAGACTTGCCATAAGGTTAATTTTCATAATAATTAGAACTAAGTATAATATGAAAACGTATACCAGTACTTTCTATAATTATGAAAATTCTATATATTATTATATATTATTCTATACAGGGTGTTAGTGACATCGTAACGAATACTCAGGGGGATGATTCAGACCATGATTCTGAGTTAATATCAAGTGGAATTTTTCGTCGCAAAATTCATGATTTTTTTATAATTTTGCGATGAAAAATTCCACTTGATATTAACTCAGAATAATCAGCTGAATCATCCCCCTCAGTATTCGTTACGATGTCACTTACACCCCACACAAGTACATAGGGTAGCCATACAAGTAGGTATGGGTGTTAGTGACACCGTAACGAATACTGAGGGGGATGGTTCAGACTATGATTCTAAATTGATATCAAGTGGAATTTTCAGTCTGAATATTCCTGAAAATTTTTGTGTTTTTTTTAATTATTTTCAATTCCATACTTTTGTGACGGAAAATTCCACTTGATATCATCTCAGAATCATGGCCTCAATCACCCCTCAAAGTTTTCGTCACGATGTCACTAACACCCTGTATAAACACTAACTTGAAAAGCTATTACTTACCATGAAAATTCTTAATATTGAATACCCATCTAACTTGAATAGGTATGTACCTAAAGCTTATTGTTTATTTAAGACATTTTATTTTCGGGTTATCTTAGCATCGTTTCCTAAACGGTTATTTTAGTACGCTGTTGAAGGAGTCGAATTCTATCAATTTCATTCATGATTGCTTTTACAGTTTTATGAGACAAAATTAAATAAAAATATGGATAACAATTTTTATGTACTTATTTTAAAGGTAAGTAAGTACTCGTCTATTAATTTGGTAGAAAAAGAAGGATACAGTCAACAAATATTATCGCTTGTCTCTTAGCTCCACATTCGCAGTTCGAGTTCGCTTTGATTACGCTTTTTTTTATCCGTCGAGTTGCCTTCTGACTTGTGACTGAGAACGAATGTTCGCCGCCATGAAAACAAGGAGCGGATTCCGCTTCCAACGTGGAGTGTGATGGAGTATGATTGATGTCGTTTGAATTAGGAATACTTTCAGTTTTTTTTTACTTGTCATAGATTAACCGCAAATAGTATTACCAACTTGATCGGATGCGATCGGAGAAAAGACGTCATGCTTCTATTTACAAGCCACAAGAGAATTTGCATCAAAATGTGACAACTATACAAACACTGCTACCATTATCATTGTTTTATTACGTACATACATAAACAGCCTACATACGTCCCACTGCTGGGCACAGGCCTCCCCTCAATCAACCGGACGGGGTATGGAGCATACTCCACCACGCTGCTCCAATGCGGGCTGGTGGAGGTGTTTTTACGGCTAATGGCCGGGACCAACGGCTTAACGTGCCCTCCGAAGCACGGAATCATCTTACTTTTTCGGACAATCAGGTGATTCAAGCCTGAAAAGTCCTTACTAAACAAAGAACAGTCTCACAAAGTGAGACAATGTCCCCATCGGGAATCGAACCCGGACCTCCAGATCGTGAGCCTAACGCTCTAACCACTAGACCACGGAGGCTGTTCATTATTTTATTAAGTACTTACTTACTTATGTTTTTTATTTTTTTGCTTTATTTGGGTCATCGAACTATAGGGTAGTTTCCAACTAGTCAAATTAGTTACTTTTTTCTAAACGTCAAAACACGAAATGGCTATGGATTTTGTATGAAAAGGCAACCTGTGACATCATAGAAAAACGTGACAAAATGTCGCACATAATATTACATTTTCCTTTATTAAAATTCTTAATAAGTTATACAGAAAACGAGTTTTTTGTCACCTTTACATCTGTCTTTATTTAGTAATCAGAGTTTCATAATTTATCTTTGACCTAGGAAACTACCCAATTGCACAATACAAAACTCTTAAACTAGGTTAAAACGGAGAAAAAAAAATAACGTTAATTATGCAACCAACACCGAGAACCACAGATTACTAATTGTTTTGAAATTATAAATTCTTATTCTTACTACTAGTTACTACTACTATGAATCTACATTCACAATAACTACACTAGTTATAAAACAATAAAGAGAAAAGAAAGAAAATAAACCTATGCTGCATGAGCAATAAGGCCTGTTGTGCTTTTCTGTAGCTGTTGTCCTTATCTCTGTATTTTGTGCCCATTGTGCTCAATAAAGTATTTTATGTATCTATCTATCTATCTATGCATATAAAAAAGTGTGTTACAAAGATAAATATCTTTGCTATCGCTGCTACAAGATATTTTTTAATTGAAATTAGGTTCGCGTTAGAGTGGTAAATGACGATGACACCACATCATGTTTAAGTACATTACACATGCTTGAATCAGTCTAGCTTCCTAGACTGAATATTAAAATTCTTACACTGTATTACGGTTTCTATGGTCCAGTGGTTGAGGGTTCGAATCCCGTTGGTGATATGTCCATATCATAAATGTGTCTCATATCATAAATGGGATGACAGTCATCCCGTGATCATGGCACTTGCAACAGTGTCGAAATATCGGGAGTCTCATATCCCCATTTAAACGCGATAAGAACCCGTTATTATGTGTTTTAATTACTTACTTACATCAGTAAGTAGTAACAGGGACCAACGGCTTGACGTGCCTTCCGAAGCACGGATCATCTTACTGTTTGGATAATCAGGTGATCAGCCTGTAATGTCCTAATGTCCTGGGATGACAGTCATCCCGTGATCATGGCACTTGCAACAGTGTCGAACTATCGGGAGTCTCATATCCCCATTTAAACGCGGTAAGAACCCGTTATTATGTGTTTTAATTATGATAATAACCCGTAAACTTAAAACAATGTAAGTAAGTAGTCGTTACATGAGCCATGTCAGGGGCTTTTGGCGGCTCAAGAGTAACCCTGACACTAGGGTTGATGGGGTTGGTAATTCACCTCACAACCCTCACGATAGAAGAGAAGACTGTATTACTATATTACTTAAGCATCAAGTACTATTTTACGAGTAACTTTTACGAGTTCGTACGAGTAAGTAAATTCTTTCTAATCGAGAGTTCTAACAATATCAACAAAGTATCCCCCTAGTGTCATCCCGTTATCACGCAGCCCGCTTACTGAATCTGAAGATTGACAGGTTCAGATTTTTATAGGACTGCCTGTCTGACATTCCAACCCGAAGGGAAAACCATCTTAATTACAGCTTAGATCCCATTCGAAAACACATTTCTCGGTTATGTTGATGTTGGTTGAAACATAAACAAAATGCCAGGGGCAAGTCCGATTTTGATGATTTAAAAATGAAACCCAACATTGACTCAATTAAATAAAGAAAAAAAAAAGAAAATATTACAATATATAATGAAAAACAAACATTAACATTTAATTTTTTACGTTTTTATTTATTTATAATATACGTATATATAGCTAGAAACCCACTGACTGACTGACTGACTCACTCACTCACTGAATCACTCACTGACAGAGTTGTTCTCCCAGAAGGAGCGTCGGGCGGTAAAAAATATGTATGGGGGTGTGATTGGGACCTTCCGGTGAGTATGGGCAAACTTCCCGATCTTGGAAAACTGCTCCGCATCAGGGAGATACCCTACTGATTTTTATATATAGAGAGATGTAAGTATGTCATATAAATTCAAGTTACAACGTGAGCATGTGGCGTTCCAATCTCAGTGAGTAATCGACGGAGGAATATTTATCCGCCTGCAATAAAGTTTGCTTCAATAAATCCGCTCGAGTCGACTCAAGTTTCCATCTGGCTCGCAGCCAACAAACACCTGATGCATCAGGCCAGATTCTCATAGCTGAGGAAAAGTAGTTACAATAAATAAACGATTAATAAATATTTTTAACACTTTGTCTTCTTTTTTATTTCAATTTTGCCCGCCGCTAGTAATTTTATACCATTCGTTATTACTTTATTAACGACTAGCTTTTGCCCGCGACTTCGTCCGCGTGGCGTGTTATATAAGAGAGAGATCTTTGTGTGTGTGGGAGTGCATATCAAATTTCAAGCATCTAACTTATGCAGTTTAGATTTTTTCATACAATTTTTTTCCCAATAACTCCCATTTTTCAAAATACAGCCAAAAATAAACTTTATATTTACTAAGGTATGCATGCATGCTAGATTGAATCAATTGATTGAATTGATATATTTTTTTAATTGATTGTTCATTGAGTTTTAATTTTAATACACACTTCCTCTCTTCCCTTCAACGTTGCTGTGCCCTACAGGGTCCATGTTTTAGTTCCTATGCCTATGTAACACCCCATTGTACTACATGGAATGCAATAAATAATTTAATTGAATTGAATTGAAAACATCTATCTTACGCGGTTTCGTTTTTTTCATACAAATGTTTTTTTCCCGCTAACTCCCGTTTCCGTGGGAATTTTGCAATATCCTGTTGCAACTAAGCTTTAAGTTAACTAAGGTACCTGCATGCCAAATTTCAAGCGTCTAACTTAAGCGGTTTAGATTTTTCATACAAAAGGATTTTCCCGCTAATTTCCGTTCCCGTAGGAATTCCGGGAATTCCTTTCTTAGCGCACCTCTACGGTACCTAAGCTATGTCCCTTCCAAATTTCAAATGCCTACATTTAGCCGTTCAGGCTATGCGTTGATTCAGTCACTGAGTCAGTCAGTTTCTCCTTTTATTTAGATTTGATTTTTTCATACAAATGTTTTTTCCCGCTAACTACCGTTCCCGTGGGAATTTTGTAATATCCTGTTGCAACTAAGCTTTAAGTTTACTAAAGTACCTGCATGCCAAATTTCAAACGTCTAACTTGAGTGGTTTAGATTTTTCATACAAAAGGATTTTCCCGCTAATTCCCGTTCCCGTGGGAATTTCGGGAATTCCTTTCTTAGTACACCTCTACGGTATCTAAGGTACCTGCGTGCCAAATTTCAAACATCTAACTTGAATGGTTTAGATTTTTCATACAAAAGGATTTTCCCGTTAATTCCCGTTCCCGTGGGAATTTCGGGAATTCCTTTCTTAGTGCACCTCTACGGTATCTAAGGTATCTGCATGACAAATTTCAAACATCTAACTTGAATGGTTTAGATTTTTCATACAAAAGGATTTTTACGCTAATTCCCGTTCCCGTGGGAATTTCGGGAATTCCTTTCTTAGTGCACCTCCACGGTACCTAAGGTACCTGCTTGACAAATTTCAAACGTCTGACTTGAGTGGTTTAGATTTTTCATACAAAAGGATTTTCCCGCTAATTCCTGTTCCCGTGAGAATTTTGGGAATTCCTTTCTTAATGCACCTCTACGGTACCTATGGTACCTGCATGCCAAATTTCAAACGTCTAACTTGAGTGGTTTAGATTTTTCATACAAAAGGATTTTCCCGCTAATTCCCGTTCCCGTGAGAATTTTGGGAATTCCTTTCTTAGTGCACCTCTACGGTACCTATGGTACCTGCATGCCAAATTTCAAACGTCTAACTTGAGTGGTTTAGATTTTTCATACAAAAGGATTTTCCCGCTAATTCCCGTTCCCGTGGGAATTTCGGGAATTCCTTTCTTAGTACACCTCTACGGTATATATGGTACATGCACGACAAATTTCAAACATCTAACTTGAATGGTTTAGATTTTTCATACAAAAGGATTTTTCAGCTAATTCCCGTTCCTGCGGGAATTTCGGGAATTGCTTTCTTAGTGCACCTCTACGGTATCTAAGGTACCTGCATGCCAAATTTCAAACGTCTAACTTGAATGGTTTAGATTTTTCATACAAAAGGATTTTCCCGCTAATTCCCGTTCCCGTGGGAATTTCGGGAATTCCTTTTTAGTGCACCTCTACGGTATCTAAGGTACCTGCATGCCAAATTTCAAACGTCTAACTTGAGTGGTTTAGATTTTTCATACAAAAGGATTTCCCTTCACTACTCTGCTCCTATTGATTGTAGCGTGATGAAAAGTATACTATAACCTGTCCAGGAGTGTGAAGAATAATTGTACCAAGTTTCATTAAAATCCGTCCAGTAGTTTTTGTTTCTATAAGGAACATACAGACAGACAGACAGACAGACAGACAGACAGACAGACAAAAATTTTACTGATTGCATTTTTGGCATCAGTATCGATCACTTATCACCCCCTGATAGTTATTTTGAAAAAATATTTAATGTACAGAATTGACCTCTCTACAGATTTATTATAAGTATAGATATAATATCTTCATGGACGCAGAAGGCATTGTTATTTGAGAAGGTAGACCAACTTTGCTGATTAATATTTTATATACTTAAGTAAGATTCAGGGTATGATTGAATCAGCAACCTACGCAATACAAACTGTAAACTTTTTGCGTCGTGGCCCACGCCGCGGCTTATGTTGACTGAGGTAAAATTTTCCACCATTCATTACGATTATTTCGACTTTGTTTTAGTTTTTGTCGAGTCATTTTGTGTAAGTAAGTTTTGTATTTTTTAAATGTTATTGTATTGTTACTGTGGCGTCCTCTACATTTTATATGTACTTATAAAAATAAATAGTGATACTTAGTAAAAGAGCATACTGAAGACGGTGCATTAAAATAGCGTTTTTATATTTATCTTTTCTCCTTTACTATTTAGTCCAGCAGCTGGATACAAGCAATCGTCCAAGGTGATAAGTACATAAGACCTCTTGATTGTTTTAGTTATCATAAGCTTCACAACTTTGTGGTGCAATAAAGTACCGTAAAACGGGGTAAATAGGAATGGCGGGGTAAATTGGAATAAAACTCTGCTTTTTCTTAACCGCTCTGTTACTGTCATACTATTTTTGATAGGTCAATACTTTTTGTATTTTTGAACGAACCTACATTTTTTGCTATTGGCTACACTGTGAATTTAATCGAAATAATCAGGATTCACCTAAAAAAACCGTTTCAAAGTGAGGTCTTCCTAGCCCCGTAAAAATTGTACTTTTTAACTTCAGGTTTTTGCTATGTTTTATTTAAAAAAGGGTTGAAATAGACTTGTTATTATTTATAATAGTGGATTGTGGTTTAAAAAAACGTAAAACTAAGTAAATAATTGCTAAATTTCACTGATAATCTTAGTTTTTAGTCAGGCACTAGTTTTTAGATTTTTTTAGGAATAATTGGAACGCAACGGGGGGAAATAGGCACATGTACAGGTATAATTGGAACGAAGTAGGGGTTACTTGGTTTGACTAAGGGGTAAATTGGAATCTCTAAATAGGGTTGTCAAAAATCGAATCCACCTAATTCGTGAGTAAAATGTAGGTAATCTATGTTTTATGTGATGTAATATACACGTTTATACCTATAGGTAAACAGTTATAAATATCATGTTGCAGTCGTAAACAAGAAAACCTCTTACTTTTTTTTTACATTTTCTTATTTTCTTTTTATTATTTTTTGAACACATTTGCTCATAATTGATCCATAATAATACCGATTTTGGTGTAGTATTTTTAAAATTTAATTTCTCGAAAAAGCATGTGTCCCATTACGCACTAGTGCGGTAATGACATTCAAAAAGAGAATAATTCCTACTCCGAGTAAAAAAGTTAATACAACTCATACATTTAAAGAATAGATTTGAAATTGGCGTCTGATCGCATGTTGTTTCGCTCACACACTGTAGATAGCTAAATAGTGTGAACGAGAAACCATGCGCGCAGACGACATTTTTAAATCTATTCTATAAATGCGCAAGTTATGCGTAAAAAAGTTATTAAAGAGGAAGAATTTGGTTGTCAAGGTTGACACCTTGACCCTATCGAACGGCGACATCCATTGGGTATTGGCTATAATTTATTGAGATACAGTGCAGACAAAGTCGCGAGACGCCGCTAGTAAGAACTAAAACTAATTGTTTCAACCCTATTGAAAATTCCAATTAACCTCTCTGTAGGACCTATTAACCCCGTGTGGGGTAAATTGGAATCCAAGCGACTTTTTACTGATTTTCTTAAAATATGACGTTAGTTTGGGAATTTAAAGCTATTTATCATCAAGAAGAGCTTATGACACATCTTTAAGATAAAGAGTTGCATAGCCTATGACTTACGGAAGTAGGTCAAAATTCCAATTGAAAGTGAAGATTGGACCAATTTACCCCGTTTTACGGTACATTTAAATTTGACATCGTGTTCTATTAGACTGTGTCGACTTGTAACTATATACAGAGTGTTAGTGACAACGTAACGAAAACTTTGAGCGATGATTCAGACCATGATTCTGGGTTGGTGGAATTATCCGTCGCAAAAATATGGAACTGAAAATAATTAAAAAAAAACACTAACATTTTCATGAATTTTCCGACACGAAATTCCACTTGATATCAACTGAGAAACATGGTCAGAATAATTCACAGTTAATCGTTACGGTGTCACTAACACCCATAGCTACTTGTATGGCTATTAGTAAGTACTTGTACGAGGTGTAAGTGACATCGTAACGAATACTGACTGGGAAATTCAGCTCATAATTCTGAGTTAATATCAAGTGGAACTTTCCATCGCAAAAGTACGCGACGGAAAATTCCACTTGATATCAATTCAGAATCATGGTCTTAATCATCCCGGCCTTTAATTGCTTGATTTCCTCTAAATGTGAGCGCAATAAAGTGTTCGTTCATCTTCCATTCCCATCATCCTTTTTACAGCGCGCTCACCTTTACAACACGATAAGCAATATATATACGACATAAAACGGCACTAACTCGACTGATATACACGTAATTGGCATTCCAACGAGACATATTTGCGCGACGAAGTATAACCCGCAGCGTTCGCATGGAAAATTTATTCATTGATAGCACGCCACTCGTTTTCAATTCCCCATCTGTCGGACGAACATTGATACGTAATTTATAGGTTCGTTACCCTTGCCATATTTGTTACAGTTTGAGAATCGCTCTCACTACCACAAATCCATTGAATAAAATGCGCTGGATTCACATCAGCTAACCACGTGTCATTTCGGTTTTTACATTATTCTGTACAACAATTTTGGGTAAGCCCTTTGTTATGATGATTGGTGCTTAGTAAACCATATGCGGTAGGAGTAAAAATGGAATCGAAGCCATGAGAATAATATTAAACATACTAATTGGACAGTAGGTGTCGTGTGATACGAGCCCGTGAGTTAGGCGGTTTTCACACGACGGTGACCACGAAACTGACGGCGTAACAGCACGCCATGATGACCGTTTTGATATGGATGAGACCTTCAGCGCTCCCCATTTGTCCGGCCAAGTAGTTAATGCCATCTGCGGCAAAACTGCAATAAGTCACGTCAAAAAAAATGCTCCTGAAACAAAACTTGATGATTTGGACAAACTGCCAAAACGGTTATCGTAGCGTGCCGCTTTTCAGGTTACCTACCACTCCCTACGCTTTCAACCAGATTTTATCTTGCATAAAAGTAAAAAACGCTGAAACTGAGTGTGTGAGTGAGAAGTGTGTGAGTGAGAATAGTGTTGAGTGAAAGGAGTATGAGTGAGAACAGCGTGAGTAAGAAGAGTCAGAATAAGAAAAATGTGAGTGAGAATAGTGTTCAATCAGAAGAGACTGAGTGTGAATAGTGTTGAGAGAGAGGTGTGAGTGAGAAGAGTGTGGGTGACGATAGTGTTGAGTGAGAAGAGTTTTGATTCTCACTCAGAATAGTGTTAAGTGCAACACCACTTCGAAACTACGGAACTCTGACGTGGCATCAATTAGTCACACACTCTGATACATTGACGAGGTCGGTCCTAGATACCGTTCGCGGCAAAAAACACTAATTGGACGCCATATTGAACATCGGCCAATTCAGCGACTGATACGTGACGAGTTTATTGACAACTAACGAGATCGAAATATATCGACAGGTGCGGCGATAACTCTTGTATTGTAGCCATAAACATTCTAGCTTTATGCAGACATTATAACACATCTATTTGTATTCCAGCTGTACTGCCAAACGTAGGTGAACCTATTATATATATTTTTATATTCATTTATTCGTAATAGTTCGTATTACATGTCATTATGTCGTATATAATCTAGGTTACATTCTACTAGTAGAATAATTCATTTGGTATCATTCATTACACATTAAAAACAAAATAAAATAATAATAATCATAAAATTAATACAATAGCGTAATAAAGAAGTCATTCTTAAATATTAAAATAAAATTATGAGTTAAATGAAATAAATTCGTTATAACTATAGAACGTAAGTAAGTAAGTATATTTTACATTATATTATTACACTACACCCAGTAATATAATACAATTTTACTTCTTCTCTTCTATCGTGTGGGTTGTGAGGTGGATTACCAACCCCATCAACCCTGGTGTAAGGGTTATTATTGAGCCGCCAAAGGCCCCTAACATGGCTCATGTAACGACTACTAACTTACATCAGTAAGTAGTATCCGGGACCAACAGCTTAACGTGCCTTCCGAAGCACTATTATCCGAAGCAGCTATTTCAAAATAATATATTTTCAAACCGTTTTTTTTTAACTGAACTTTGTGTTGAAATTGTATCATAACTAATTGTATTAATTCCTTCTCAGTCGTGAAGCGACGAGGGTGATATTAAACATACTAATTGGATGGTGTGGCGAGTGATACGAGTGTGGTAATCGAGGTCTAACGAGATGAGCCCATTTCCGAACCAGTGGGTCGCTCTCGGCTGTACTACTACATATATTTAACAAATATAATATATTATATCAAGTCTATTTTACTTCATACATACATAAACACACGCCTATTTCCCATCGGGGCAAGCAGAGACTATGGAATCACATTTTTATTTTCCTTCCCGCTCAAATTTCCGCCTGCGGTACTTTCCATCATCATCATCACAAATTTAAGAGCCACGTTCTTGTCGGTGTAGCATAATTCATACATAAACATAAACAGCCAAATATACGTCACACTGCTGGGCAAAGGCCTCTCGTCAATCAACCGGCGGGGGTATGGAGCATACTCCAGCACGCTGCTCCAATGCTGCTGCATGTGCAATGCTGTATGTGCTGGTGTAGCATCAACATTTAAAAATTATATTTATTTAGTTGGTATCTATAGAATAAGTTTTGTCGCTTCTGTAAAAAACTTCCGCCCAAGTAGTTAATGCCATTTGCGGCAAATCTACAATAAGTCACGTCATAAAAAAAAACTGTAAAAGAACCGGACCTGTCAAATCTTCAGGTTATGTAAGCAGACCCTATGAAAAACGAGATAATGATGATGATTTCGAATAAGTTTCAATTTATTAAACTATGGATTACGAATACATTTCGTATTGCTTTTTATATCGTTTAAACAATATTCTTGTGGGGTTGGTTTCGTCTTTTTATAGTGTGCTGTCGGGCTTTTTGTTTTTTTTTTTTTTATAATACGTAATAAAAAATTGATATTGATATTTTGTGAAAACTTTAAACTGTATGTATGTTATTGTCTTGTTCCTGTGTGTGACGTCCTTTTTTAATACACAATTTCTATTCCAATTCTTTTCAATTATGATATGGCCAGAATAATAAGCAGCATTACATACAATAATCACACAATACCACAATTCATACAAAATTACTAAAATAATAAGCTTACATTTTCAACCACAAACCAGGTCTAAATTATTCGTATCATAATAACGTGTTAATAAAGGCGAATATTTGATAACTTGCATAGTTGCTTTGTGTTTGAAATTGATATCATTAAAATGTTTGTAATTAATAAATATTAATGCTACATGCTGTTTTTTTATAAAAACATCGAACCTATAAAAAGGTAAAAGGGTAAAGTAAGGTAGGTAGTGGTTGCTAATTAGCAATAAGGACGTCTCTTGTACTCTTTATTTATCTTTTGTTTCTGTATCTTATATTTCCTTTGAGAGCAATAACATAATTATTTCTTATGTTATGTACCTTGACATACTTAAGAATAAGAATAAAATAAATTTATACTTATTGTAAAATAATTGAAAGACGGTATTATTATTATAATATTATTGTAATAACTATGTATTATTTTTATTTATTATAATAAATATTAGTAATAGATATTACAATAAACAATAATATTATAATAGTTATTATTAATAATGCAAGTCATGAAAATCATCTTTCAATTATTTTACAATAGGTACCATAGGTACATAACATAAGAAATGTTTTATTGATTTAGGGCCTTTCGCTTGTTGATATGTATTCGATAGCTTACCCAGAAATCTGTATCTGGAATAAATGTTAAATGTCGTTTAATAGTGAGTAATATGAGCTTATCAAATCTTAATGTTAATGTTCTAAATTTAAATGAATTTTTCATAGGTTTCGTATTTTGTTAAATGAGTCATTTTTATTCCGTATGGAGTATAAAGGAAATGGATAAAACAACACACGTAAATGAAAAAAAAAGCTAAAAAACGTTTATTTAATAACTTGTATTCCCTCCCCGAGCTCTAATTACTGCTTCCATACGGTTCTTCATCGATCGGATGAGAGTCACGATCACATGCTGTGGTATATTGTCCCATTCCTCTTGGATTGCATCTTGCAGCTGGCTAAGTGTTTCTGGGGCAGGATCTCTTGCTCGAATTCGTCTCTTTAATTCATCCCACAGATGTTCAATGGGATTCATGTCCGGGCTTCTTGCTGGCCATTCCATAATAGAGATATCGACTTCGTTAAGATAATCTCGTACGACGCCCGCGGTGTGAGCCCTAGCATTGTCGTGCATGAATATGAAGCCGTTGCCAATAAAATGTGCATAGGGCATCACATGAGGCTCGAGACACTCTTCGATGTACCGATGACAGTTTAGTGCAGGCAGACGTGGCCCAGACACGAAAGCAAGCTCTGTCTTACCGTCGGCGCTGATTCCTCCCCAAACCGTCCACGAACCGCCACCATAGCTGACCTTTTCTTCAATGCAGCATTGTGCATAGCGTTCTCCGTCTCTTCTGTAGACCTTGTTCCTTCCGTCGTTACCATACAGCATAATTTTACACTCATCAGAAAAGAGAACTTTGCTCCACTGTAGGTATGACCAATTTAGGTGCTCACGTGCAAAGTTAAGGCGCGCTCTTCGATGGTCTGCAGTTAATTTCGGCCCATTTGCTGGCTTATGCGGTACCAGTCCACGATCCTTCAACCTTCTTCTAATTGTAGAGTCACTTACAGCCACCCTTCGTACAACACGAAGCCGCTGCTGCAGTTGAAAAGCGTTAAGGCGTCGATTTCTTAAAGAAGTTGTTACAATAAATCGATCATCTCGCTCAGAAGTGACCCGATTCCTGCCAGATCCTGAACGGCGCGTGAACAAACCAGTCTCCCGATAACGTTTATAGACTCTATGAACAGATGACAGGCTTAGATGCAGTCTTGCAGCCACAACACGCTGACTAAGGCCAGAATCCAGCAATGCCACAACTTGGGCGGCTTCTGTGGGCGAAGTATCCATACGTTTTAGAAAAAAAACCTTTTTTCAGACGTCCCAAAGTCACAGTATTGAAATAAAAAACAAAAAGTTTAAGGATAGGCGCCAATTTTTAGTTTTTAAACGCTAAATGTACTCCAACCCTAAACACACATTTGTCTCAAAACAGTGATTCATTTCGTTTATAAGATAAACAAATGAAATTCTAATTTTGAATTTAGAATTTTCGCTTATTACTGTAATGGCCAAACTGCCAGCTATACATTTATGTATTTTTTTTCATCGTATGAATTCTTTTTTGTGTTAAATTCGGACAGAAACAATGAAAACGGAAGTGTTTCGATTTTTTTTATGAGAAGTGTATTATGTACCTCTATATTATTAATGACGAAACAAAAACAGTGTTCAATCATCCGCTGAAGTCTTTAAAAGTTCTAAATACTTTTGGTTCCGCTAATTTCTAATTTGAAGGTTCAAGATTGTTAAATTGTTGTAGTGCCAAATATCAAATTATAAACTCCTCTTCAACGTCTAAATTATTAATAAGAGACTTTCCAGGCTAGGTTCCCGAAAATGCGAAGTGCAGATTTAACGTGATAATTACCTATTTTATCATTGCTCGGTGTACATCATCATCATCATCAGCCCATTAACGTCCCCACTGCTGGGGCACGGGCCTTCCCTATGGATGGGTAGGGAGATCGGGCCTTAAACCATCACGCGGGCCCAGTGCGGATTGATGGTTATTGACGACTGCTAATGCAGCCGGGACCAACAGCTTAACGTGCCTTCCGAAGCACGGAGGATCTCGAGATGAAAACTTTTTTTTGTGGTCACCCATCCTATGACCGGCCTTTGCGAAAGTTGCTTAACTTCAACAATCGCAGACCGAGCGCGTTTACCGCTGCGCCACCGTGCTCCTCGGTGTACATAATTATTCAAAAATATAATCTAATGGCAGAGGCAGATATACAAATAATTGTTGCTTATTACTTGGATCACATTGGGGCCGATTCCCGCAAACACCATCTTAAACCTAACTTTATCTTTAGAAAACTTAATTCTATTTTAGTTTAGCAAAAAGTGCAATTCTGGCATTCCGGTCGTCTAAAATAAAATTATATTTAGGAGATTTGTATATAATTATGTTGCTACCTACATTGCTTCTGTTTATTTCGATCAGAGTAATGATGGGTAGAAGATATAATTGTGCCTGGGTAGGCACGTACGTATTAAAAACGGTCATCAATTATACCCAAAAACAAAGATAAAAGATGCGTATGTCTGTTATCCATGAAATTAGAACATTAAGCGAAGGAAAATCTTTACAGCGCCATTTATATTGTTTTTGAGGAACGTAGGCTGGAAAATCCCTCATTAAATACTTCCATTACCGCAAATATGTAGGTAGTACTAACAATTCTGTTTGTTAGACAACTTCATTGAAATAATTAAAGCACATAATAAAAATTCGCAAGAAATGGGATGAGCGGGTTCCAAATGGTGGGGCGTGAATTTTTTTGGCGAGTTTGCTATTCCCATCTTATATCCTCCTAAGACCGAATTTTCTTTATAAATCCAAACCCCAAGGTTTAACTATTGTATCTGGAAATCTCGGTCTTAAGAGGATATAGATATTAAGCTGTTATTTGCGAAAACCTATAATTGGCTATTGTATAGTTATAACATACTCTATTATTTCTTTTGCTGTTGGTTTTCCGAAGAAAATAAAATAAAATGAAAGTCAGATGGGATCATAAGGCAGTGACGTGTGGTCCGCTTGCGTCGACACTACAGTTTTTCTTATATACTTTAGGGTGTTAGTGACATCGTTACGATATACTTATATAATTTTCCCATTCGTGATCTAGTTTTAGTTTTTTTTACTTAAATTATTTTCAGTTCCATACTTTTGCGAACCATATTGAAGACTATAGAGAACCGGAGAGGAAATATGGTTGGCCACCTGATACGACACGATTCATTTATAACAAATATTATAGAAGGAAAAATTGAAGGGAAGAGAGGAAGGGGTAGACCTAGGATAACATTTATGAAACAAATAAAAGAGAAGGTGCAGGTCATGCCGTATCGGGAGGTGAAGGTTTTGGCGGGAAGAAGAGAGGAATGGCGGTTACTCCACCGACAAGAGCGCAGCTCTTAAATAGAGAGAGAGAGACTTTTGCGATGGAAAATTCCACTTGATCTCAACTCAGAATCATGGTCTGAATCATCCCTCAAAGTTTTCATTACGATGTCACTAATACCCTGTATGTAATTAGCCCATCGCAGGGGTGATGGGCTGTTCACGTACCACAGTTTATCCATCTTCGGACTTCGAATACAAGTACCTAATGTAAGTTGTCTTCTGATTACAGGCATCCTTCTTGCTTAAAAGGAGACTCCATCAATTAGTTGTAAGATGTTTAAAATTGTAAACGAAAATAAATATTTTTGATTTTTGATTTTTTTTGATTTTTGATTTTGATTACTTGTGTCAACAACAACAGATGCAACAGTGTAAGCAGGCGCTTAAACTGTATTAATGTGTATTTATTGTAATGGTTATAATTTTGTAATATTTTGTAATACTAAATAATTATATGTAAGTGTAAGTAGTATGTATCTATGCACGTATATACCGCGATGTCCGTGGCCTCACACGGCAGGGCCCGAAGATTACCAGCGTCGTGGCTCACGCCCCGACTTATGCTGAGCGAGGTCTTTTTATTCCGGATTCCACCGTAGATGATCGGGCCGTCAGTGCGTTGCATTTAGAATAATTAGTTTTATTGTTATTATAATTTTGGTTTGTTTTTTTCTGTGTACTTATTGATTTCCGTGTGGTTTCTGTCCTGTGTTAAATGTAATGTACCTGTCTGTCTGTGTCTGTGGTGTCCGGAAGTAATAAATGTTTCTTTCTTTCTTTCTAAACTAAACCAAAGAGCAGCGACCTCAATGGCTTCATTAAACTTTGAAGTCACCGGTTAGAGGAATATGGAGTGCCTCTCGTTGGGCGGAATAATGCCTTATCTCTGATCTAGGGCGGATCGATTAGCGAGCACACGACAACGTTACATAATTGAGGATACTCCAATTAAAGACTAATTTTCAGAATAACTAGTGTGTAACACGACTGTGGCGGTTCCGTGAGAATTCACCCATATGATAAAAATTGGTATAATTTATAATAAATTATAAATCAAGCAAGTTATTTTAAATCACATTCCAATGTGATTTTCGTCAACAACGCCTCATTTTCTTTCGAGTAATATCAATCCGGGTAAAAGTTGAAACCACACATTTTTACCTGGTTTGAACCTAGCTTGTCTATACATAATAGAGTCGAATATTGTGAGTCTGCGTTTCCCAAAAGCTTGAAATGGTTGTTAAAAGAGAGTGGTTTGATTACTTTCACCACGCGTAGACTGGAGTAAAAAACGCTGATCGTTTTGCCACTTCGCATATAATTTACTTTAAGTAATTAAAAAAGTTTACAAACACGTCCAACAATAAGAGATAATGAAGAATATAACATGAATTCTTCTTCTATCGTCTGGGTTGTGAGGTGGATTACCGACCCCATCAACCCTGGCGTCACGTTTACTATTGAGCCGCCAAAGGCCCCTGACATGGCTCATGTAACGACTACTTACTTACATCAGTAAGTAGCAACCGGGACCAACGGCTTGACGTGCCTTCCGAAGCACGGATCAACTTACTTTTTGGACAATCAGGTGATCAGTCTGTAATTTCCTAACCAAACTAGGGATCACAAAATGATTTTTGTGATATGTCCCCACCGGGATTCGAACCGGGACCTCCGGATCGTGAGCCCAACCCTCAACTGCTGGACCTCGTAGGCCGTTAAAATATAATAGATATGTAGATAAAATACATGGAGTGTCTTTTTCAAAAACCCTTTTTTAATGAATTGCTACATAAATGAAATTAATCAACCAAGCGGTCGGTGCTAGCGAAACCCGTTTGTGGCGAACCTATATTTAAGGTCTGTTAATTATAATAATTTAATTTAAACCTCGATTCACGAAATCAGTTGCAGAAGCAACATATCATAAATATAAACAATTCAATTCATTATTTCATTTCCAACTGAAAATCATGGACGGAAAATGTATTTTACTTTTCTCTTTTACTGACGTTTAATTTTTTGTTATGCTTGCATTGGTTCAATTCAGATTGTAAAATATTTTGCATAAAAGAAACGTTTTAAAACAAGTAATTATTTATTTTCGATGTAAATTGAGAGTTTTATAACTGTTATGCAAAAGCTCTATATTTTTATAAACTGAGTTTCCTCACGTGGATAGTCGACGTATGTCTGCGAGTAAAAAAGAAACATACCTTATAAAGCGATCAGCTTTTGAACTGTTTTTTTCTGGACAAGACGCGAAATTCGCATGAAGCATTACAGTTACCCATAGGCCGGGTTTCCACTGACGCGGAGAGAAGCAGAGAAGAGCGGAGATGTGTGGATTTGACCAATCACAGCGTTCGACAGAACGAAAAACGAAGACGTTCTGTCACTCTCTCGCTCACGGTGATTGGTAGATTCCTGCACATCTCCGCTCCTCTCCGCCCAGCTCCGCGTCAATGGAAACGCAGCCTAAGTATCGATGCTATCGAAAGCCCGGAAACAGACTAACTAAGTATACAAACAAACAAAGAATGATGATGAGAAGTTAGATATTATAGTTTTTCAATATCGATAGTTTGAGAGTATAACTAAATATATCAAACCAAATATCAAGTAATAATTACTTATTTTTATGCCTTTGCTATTTTGACTAATTATGTACCCAAGCAATGAGAAACTAGGTAATTATCACTTCAACGTGTCAATCTGTACAACTCCATCTATATTGTTTTAGGGAAACGTACCCAAGGAATTCCCTCATTAAATTTTATCGATAGATAGTCGTCTATAGATTTTGTGCGCGTATAAATTAAGTATTACTATGACAAACAAGAGAATAACATCAAAAGCACTATCCATAACTCTACATACGATTTCCAATATGCAGATTCGTTCATTTGCCCGATATTGGAGGCAATATTCACACGTTTACCGGTTCAACCTCAAATCTGCATTCCGCTGCACTGCTAGGAAATACGTCGTGCAATCATTGCATCTAATGAAAGCTTGATGAGACAGTTGCGTCGCAGCTAGCGGGTTTAAGTCATTTTAAACGTTTAATAATGCAAAACTTATTGTAAGTACACGGGATGTGGTTTATAAGACGATATAGTGACTAAGATTGAGAAGGGAATGTTAAGTTGGTTTGGACACGTAGAGCGGATAAAGAATAATAGGATTATGAAAGCGAAGGTTGATAGTAGGGCTGGAAGAGGAAGACCCAGATCATCATCATTGGCTTTATACGTTTGTTTCAGACGATTTATGACGTCATTGCCTCGAAGAAATGCACTTTCTTTCATGGCTGTGCAAGCCAATCCTAGAGCGGCTAACTCTACCGCACACTCTGCAGGAGAAGTTTCCAACTGGTGGATTGTTGTTGGTTTGATGGCGTTTCCTTCTCCTGCTCGCCAGTGTGTCAAACCAGGTGTGGTCATGAGTGTCGCGTCCATCGAGCACACGCTTCTTCCACAGGTCTCGATCATCGGCGAGCTCCTCCCATGCCTCGTGGTAAATCCCAAATGAGCTCATGTCTCTTTTTGGAGATGTCCTTAGAAAAGGTTCAGTACGATCTACTCTGAACTGGCGTGCATGTATGAAACGATCGATGAATGTGTAGGAAGCAAGGGAAGTGTGTCAGGATCGAAGCAAATGGAATTCCGTAGTCTCTGCTTACCTCGGTGGGAAATAGGCGTGAATTTATGTATGTGAGTATGTACAGGCTCAGATTGTTTTGACATGCATATTATTTAGTGGCCTAGTGAGATAGGGCCCTAATTCCATCATGATTATGTGTAATATTAATTTTCTTCTCTTGTGTGCCCAACGCTAAGGGTTGTGAGGTGGATTACCAACCTCATCAACCCTGGTGTTAGAGTTACTACTGAGCCAACAAAGGCCCCTGACATGACTCATGTAACGACCACGTACTTACATCAGTAAGTAGTAACCGGGACCAACGGCTTAACGTGCCTTCCGAAGCGCGAATCATCTTACTTTCGGACAATCAGGTGATCAGCCTGCAATGTCCTAACCAAACTAGGGATCACAAAGTGATTTTTGTGATTTGTCCCCGGTGGGGGGATCCGAACCCGGGACCTCCAGATCGTGAGCCCAACGCTCAACCACTGGACCACGGTGACCGTTATGTAATATTACTAATAAACTGAATTCCAAATCCACGAACTCTCAGCAATGTTTTCTGGACCGTACACAATCCTATTTTCAACAGCACTTTATTTACTCATAAATACTCTTGAAAAATTGCATTCTGAATCTGGATTAGTGTTTAATTCCAAAAACATTTTCCATTTACGTTCCATTTTCAATTTCTGAAATAAGTGAGTGGCACTGATTTTTTTTTTAGGCTCTTTTCAGTTTCATTTATGTTATTGCTATTGGAAGCGAAGAGTTCGTTACGTCACCGCAACGACGATTTCAACGCGCTTGGTAAGTATTTCTTTCTCTTTCACTCCTTAGCATTTGTTACCTATCTGATGGTAGGGTCTGCCTTCTTCGTATTTCTCTTCCACTTCGCTTTATCAGACGTGTCGTTTAAGTATCACGAAGTATCAATGCATAAATAATACGGCATCTCGTTTTGACTTATACGTAGCCATAGTTCCTTTATCCACTTACTGACAATTTCTTTCTGAAAAACAAATATATGGCTAGGCGCGCACGTTTTTCGCCGCGCAGCAGAAAACAGCAGCGGCATAACGTCACACTGTAATACTGCGCCGCTGCGGTGGCTCTGCCGTCAAGTGCGCGCAATACAATTTAAAACTGTTTGGTACAGAATTACAGTGCGACATTATGCCGCTGCTTTTTTCTACCGCGCGGCGATAAACTCGTAGTGCGCGCCTGGCCTATACCTAAGTATAGGCCAGAAGGCATAGAAGCGTATCAAAGAAAATTAAAAAAAAATCTATATTCTAAGAAAATATTGTGAGAAAACGTAAATTTGTAACAAAATAGGCTTTATCCCGTAAAGGCTAGGGAACCCTGTTGTGGACTCGCCCAACACGCTGTTCGCATCTTTTTTATTCCCATTCTCTGAAACAAGTTGAGTCGCGTTCCATTTTCATTTGTGAGCAGTTGCTGAAGCTATGAATAGATGATGCGTGTCCACCAACATTACTGAAAGAGCCTTTTAAAACTCCATATTTTATACGAACACTGCCCGCCAGTAATGAGAAAACTCTAGCAATAACGCCTGAATGTATCCCAGTTTATGTCTCTCTCATTTTGAAATGAGAAAGTTTTCAGATACAAAATTATAAGCGTAAGGTCACGGCCATAATCGCTATTGAGGCAGACCTTCACAGTGTTCCTACAAAACACAAACTAAAAATAAACTAGGTTTGAAATAGTATTTCGCGCCACGAAAGAAGTCGGCGGATTTTAATGAAACTAACTTGACAAGTCATAATAATTCTATGTAGAATCTACGACAGTAGCGCCACGGCCTTCGGGACTTCTTTCGTATACGGATTATATTTTAAACATAGTTAATCTTTTAGTCTTTGTTGTGTAGTAGCACTGTATGTATTTGATTAATCTTTCTACGACATGAATTGCACTTGCCATACACACATTAGTGCGTGAAGTATGTTGTTAATTATATAAGCAGTTATGTAGGTATTTTAGAAAGGAACATTACGTTAGATTATGTTTTTGTTCTCTCGTGTGGGTAATAATCGCATACTGTCGTGACTTTAGGTACGTGAATAGCAATTGAACACGAAAACATGTCGTACCACATACATTACAAAAGTATTTGATCTTAGCAAGACCAACGTACAATTTATAAAGTTCAATGAAAACGCTCGACTGAACAACTTGTTCGGACGTTTTGTAACGAAGCATTTCGGACCAACGAGCCTTGTAGCGACATCTTGTGGTTTCTGACGATATAACGTTGTTTTTATATTTTACCCGCAGGAAATCACAGATGGCGCTGCAGGGTTATCGATGGGCCCGAACATTTTAATAATTTTCTTTTGTTCTAAATTATTATATTAAATTATCTGCAACATTTATTTAAAGATTTATTTTGGATATATTTGGATCAAACAAGTCGATCGATTGTTGTCGTTGATTCGGCGAATTTATGGTTTGGTAGATTTTTTCTAGTTTGGCAACTTTGTTCGTGGTTCTTGTGTCAGACTGACAGCTGGCTGAGCTGAGAGACAGGTTATGGAAAAGGCTTTTTGGCGGGAGGCGGGAACGGGACAGTTGCTTTCTTCATTGAATAATCTAAATAATTAATACGAAGTGGTGTTTTGTGGTTAATGATCGCATTAAGTTAGTCGGAAGACATTCGCGAGTGTTATTATATTGGAGTATTCAATAAACAAAGTGTATCTGCCTATTTTCGCTTCGTGTCAGGAAGCCGCTTCATAACTCAAAAGTTTATGCGGACTTTTGAGTTAATTCGTTTGGGGTTCGGAGTAGGAGTCTACTCCGAGGGTGGGGGCTTAGGTTTCATCATCATCACCTTTCATCATTTCATTAATCATCAAGAAAAAAAATACGTCAGACATGGCTGTATGGGCATAGTTCCCTTTGCCTTACCCTTCGGGGAAAACCAAACCAAAAAAAAAAAAAAAAGGTTATGGAAAAGGCTTTTTGGCGGGAGGCGGGAACGGGACAGTTGCTTTCTTCATTGAATAATCTAAATAATTAATACGAAGTGGTGTTTTGTGGTTAATGATCGCATTAAGTTAGTCGGAAGACATTCGCGAGTGTTATTATATTGGAGTATTCAATAAACAAAGTGTATCTGCCTATTTTCGCTTCGTGTCAGGAAGCCGCTTCATAACTCAAAAGTTTATGCGGACTTTTGAGTTAATTCGTTTGGGGTTCGGAGTAGGAGTCTACTCCGAGGGTGGGGGCTTAGGTTTCATCATCATCACCTTTCATCATTTCATTAATCATCAAGAAAAAAAATACGTAAGACATGGCTGTATGGGCATAGTTCCCTTTGCCTTGCCCTTCGGGGAAAACCAAAACAAAAAAAAAAAAAAAGGTTATGGAAAGTGGGGACGTCGCGAGAGCGCCGGAGACTCCACTGCCGTAACAATAATGTGGGCAAATTAAAAGCCACGATTTATCGGCGACATCAAGAGCCGATGTCTCGATTTAAATAAACAACTTAACCGAGATGGTGAGTCCTCGCAATTCTTCGTGCATATTTTTGCACCAACTTTGTGATAACCTCGAGGTCCTTGTTTTCAGCAACATCACTGAAATCCCATCGCCTAAGGTCCAGTGGGTGGGATTAGGTTTCATCCGAGCGATGCCCAACTATCCCGGATGAACCTGTAAGTTATTTTCTTTGTTTTACACTCGTGAGTTGCCTTGCCACGCTGTCAGCTGAACCACATGCTAATCATTGCCATTCCTTGTTGCAGATGGGGTTTTGTTTTCTTTAAGTTTTTAAAATTTTAAAGTTTTTGAGTTTTAAAGTTTTGAGTTTTTGTTGTTGTTTTTGTTTTTCTTTAAGTTTTTAACGTTTTGAAGTTTTAACGTTTTTGCAAGTTTTTAACGTCGAACGTTTTGCAAGTTTTAATCTAAGAAGAAGTTTATGATTGGATCAGACTATTTCAACGAATTTTGTGAATGAAGATTGCTACTGTTTTCTTCTGCGTTTGCAAGTTATTTCAAGCTTCATTTCGGCGGAGCTTGCCTTGGTTGGTTGCACGTCGAAGCTTTCCTTTGTGCGGCGCGCATGTGGATGTGCCGCGCCTCTCCTTTTGTCAACACACCGGATAAGGCCCGGTGAAGGTCTGCGAGGTTGACCGGTGGACGTGCAGCCCGCCAGCTGCGTAACAGTTGGCCCGCTGCGCCGCCATCGTCCAGCACGCCCTGGCCTGAGCCGGCCTCAACTCATCACCTGTACAGTATTCCGGAACGCCTCAGGTAGGCCTGATAGTCGGAGGTCCTCGAGTAAGTGAGGTGCCTACTAGGAGGACGGAAAGATATTTTAAAACCTAGTGCTATCTTATGGTCATGTCACAGAATGATACTTTACCTAATGGCCCACTTCTCAATAATTAAATTCTATTCTATTGGAATTACAAAGATCTACCGTTTCAGTGGCGCCCTTCTTGGTGAAATTGTCGCTTTGTACAACCATTTAGTATATAAGTGGTGTTGGCATAAACTTTAAGAATAAAAATTTTGTGAAAACAGTGTATTTTTTATTATTAAAAGTGATGGGATTTTGTGTGAATTGTTTGTGTTTTGTTTGCATCTAGGTTAAGTTGTGTCTGTCTTAGTATAAGTAAGGTTCTAGGCCTCCTACAGAGACCTAACCTAAATACTTATTTTATTGCAATAAGTTTAACCCAATTCTAGGGCTTATTGTCAATTTTTAAAACTACATTTGTGTTTTCATTTTATTTAACCATTATGTAAACTACAGGTTAAAACATATTTTGAACATTAATTTGATGCTTACTAGCAAATTTTTTTATGAGTATTGAGCTTTTTGTTAAGATTTGGACTACTAATATCCATAATAATAGGTATATTTTTTTTACTATTTGTAAACATAAATGATAAAAACAAACAAATTTACCATTTAATTTTTAAATGAATTAATATTACTTTCATAAAACATATAAAGGTAGTTTTTTATTAATGCATTTATAACAGGACATTAAATAAAAATTGATACTCTGTAACTTTCCTTCATCATCATATTGTTAGTTGTGCCGCTGCTTGGCAAGCATTTTTCTTACTTGGTTTTTTGGAATAATTTTAGATCTGTCTTTTAAAAAACAACTTTATTGAGTAATATTTAGTAGTCAACTTGCTTTACAATCTTATATATTACAACTTAAAAATAAACATTTACTTCATAGTAAACATAACCTAAAACAAAATTTATATAAAACACTGTTGTTTCTTTTATTATTTTGAAAGTTAATTACAGGAATAAACTAAGAATTGATGTTGTGTGATAATAACAGTTATTTGGTCTATATTTAATGAAAATATTGTACATATTCTAGAAAATAAGTTTTGGAGGCAGACGGGTACATTTTGATATAAATTTACTTAGTTAACTTCAGAACTCTTTTCAAACTTGAAATTATAACTAAGACACAACCATGGATATCCAAACTGTTTGTTTACAATCACTGCTCTGTGATGAGTTGGTTTATGGAGTGAGTATTCGTGCTGAAGCACCAGCTGATACTGTTCTCAAAATGAAGAAACAGCTTAGGGAGTTGATCACAGGTTTCTCTCCGGATGAAATACTGGACGATGAGCGGAAGCCACAGGCCGAATTCCCAATTATCACCGAAAAGCTGAAGGAGCTGCAGGCAAAGATTGATACTGCAGTGAAGTCTAGGGAACGTCATCACCTTATGCGTGCTAGGGCTTTGTATAATCATCTTCATCACCGTCTTGAGCGTGTAGTATGCACGGAGTCTGTCGATAGGGACATCCAATCGAAGCAGATTGGGAATCTTAAAGCTTGCGGTCACTCATTGGAGAATTTTTCCTTTTCATGGTTAGCATTCAATAACATTTAGATAAAAATTTTTTGGGGTTACTTGTGTCATTAGGACCTAGTAACAATCTATTTATAACAAACACGAATTGTTTATGTGGTTAACACGTTCAGCGCCAAGGGGTGTTTTGAGAAAATATCGTGAACCACTCTTTTTTTTTTTCTTGCGTATTTAACTTCCCTTGGTAGTTAATTATTATGGGGACTTGACCCCCCCCTTCCCCCATGTACCCTACCCCCTTTTTTTGTATGTGTATCATAAAAGATACACTGGCCCTGGAATACGTCACACCTGCAAAACAAACTCCTGGGCCAAATGTATCCTTTATGATACACTTTACTAGTTAGTGGAATGATTGTGCATGTTTTTGAATTATTTTTTTTATAAGAAAAATAAATAAATAAAGCAGTTAAATTTAATTGTTTCTTGAAATAAACGATGTTAACGTACAATTAAAGTAATAGAAGTTGATCTCTGTCTTTATAATTATAATAAAAAGTACAAAAAAAAGTTGTTTCATTTTTGTTACATAATTTTCTAAGTATGACTGATATTTACACCCCAGTAACATGGAACGATTTGTGAGGGCCAAGGCTTTCTAAAACCCATACAAATTGTTCGCTCTAATGTATCACGCTTAATACATTGGCCTCTGAAGTTGCCCACTCACCGTGTATCACCAAAGATACATTGGCCTGTGGCAAAACTACCATGATGTATCACTGGTGATACACGTGGCGCTCAATGTGTTAAAGACTATTAATTGAGTCTTTTGATTTTAAAATAACTACAATTACCAATAGATGTTTTATGTTTAATGTTTTTTTTTTTAGTGTGTTTATGGTGCGCTAATAAGGCCCATACACACTAGCGTCTGCAACGCAGCGTTTTTATGAACGCTCAACTTAGCGTTTCATATTTTTATGATTTTATGGGCGGTTATAGCCAACTATTTAATATAGTTTTTTATGTTGCTCGTGACAACATTTTTTTTAGGCTTTATAGTAGCCATTTATTAGAAAACCATTTAAATAGGAAACCTCATTAGGTTGACTATTTTTATTTGTTTTTCGACGGAGCGGGTAGTGACTCCTTAAATAAGCCTCTAGCAACTGTTATTTTGTTTTGTTTTTTGTCTTTGTCTTTAGAATTGGGGTATCGAGTGACACTATGAGAGTCGTCAGCTCATCAGGGGTATGATTGTGGGTAACATCCAGTGAAATGGATACTGGGTGCTACTATATGAAAGAAGTGAAAGGTGATTAACGAAAGGCGAAGAATAACAGGTCGGGGTAATTGTTGTGCTTAGGGTTGTGCTGTTTATATGTTGGTTTGTGCTTCGTTACGTTTTTTTTATAAATTGTTTAGTTGTCTTGTCTTTTGTGGCAGATTTTTTTTTAAATCATTAAAATTTAGACTGGTTGTGCGCTCCAGGCTCTATGGCTGAGGGCAGCCGTGTTTCTCACCCAGTTCGAAACCTCTCGTGGGTAGGGGGGTATTGTAACGAAGCATTTCGGACCAACGAGCCTTGTAGCGACATCTTGTGGTTTCTGACGATATAACGTTGTTTTTATATTTTACCCGCAGGAAATCACAGATGGCGCTGCAGGGTTATCGATGGGCCCGAACATTTTAATAATTTTCTTTTGTTCTAAATTATTATATTAAATTATCTGCAACATTTATTTAAAGATTTATTTTGGATATATTTGGATCAAACAAGTCGATCGATTGTTGTCGTTGATTCGGCGAATTTATGGTTTGGTAGATTTTTTCTAGTTTGGCAACTTTGTTCGTGGTTCTTGTGTCAGACTGACAGCTGGCTGAGCTGAGAGACAGGTTATGGAAAGTGGGGACGTCGCGAGAGCGCCGGAGACTCCACTGCCGTAACAATAATGTGGGCAAATTAAAAGCCACGATTTATCGGCGACATCAAGAGCCGATGTCTCGATTTAAATAAACAACTTAACCGAGATGGTGAGTCCTCGCAATTCTTCGTGCATATTTTTGCACCAACTTTGTGATAACCTCGAGGTCCTTGTTTTCAGCAACATCACTGAAATCCCATCGCCTAAGGTCCAGTGGGTGGGATTAGGTTTCATCCGAGCGATGCCCAACTATCCCGGATGAACCTGTAAGTTATTTTCTTTGTTTTACACTCGTGAGTTGCCTTGCCACGCTGTCAGCTGAACCACATGCTAATCATTGCCATTCCTTGTTGCAGATGGGGTTTTGTTTTCTTTAAGTTTTTAAAATTTTAAAGTTTTTGAGTTTTAAAGTTTTGAGTTTTTGTTGTTGTTTTTGTTTTTCTTTAAGTTTTTAACGTTTTGAAGTTTTAACGTTTTTGCAAGTTTTTAACGTCGAACGTTTTGCAAGTTTTAATCTAAGAAGAAGTTTATGATTGGATCAGACTATTTCAACGAATTTTGTGAATGAAGATTGCTACTGTTTTCTTCTGCGTTTGCAAGTTATTTCAAGCTTCATTTCGGCGGAGCTTGCCTTGGTTGGTTGCACGTCGAAGCTTTCCTTTGTGCGGCGCGCATGTGGATGTGCCGCGCCTCTCCTTTTGTCAACACACCGGATAAGGCCCGGTGAAGGTCTGCGAGGTTGACCGGTGGACGTGCAGCCCGCCAGCTGCGTAACAGTTGGCCCGCTGCGCCGCCATCGTCCAGCACGCCCTGGCCTGAGCCGGCCTCAACTCATCACCTGTACAGTATTCCGGAACGCCTCAGGTAGGCCTGATAGTCGGAGGTCCTCGAGTAAGTGAGGTGCCTACAGGTGTACGGACAGTGTTTTTAAATATAGTGATATCCCATGGTTGTTACGGAGTGACAATTAACCTGACGGACCAAAGCGCGACCTGTCAGTAGTATGTTATTGGGCATTCTAGACCATCGAAGTGAAGGGATTCGCAAAAATGTTATTGGGCATTCTAGACCATCGAAGTGAAGGGATTCGCGAAAATGTTATTGGGCATTCTAGACCATCTTCGTTCAGTCGGATCGCTCGAGCGCCAACGCGCTATCGCGCGCGCTCTCGCGGATCCCTTCACTTCGATGGTCTAGAATGCCCAATAACATTTTCGCGAATCCCTTCACTTCGATGGTCTAGAATGCCCAAGAACATTTTCGCGAATCCCTTCACTTCGATGGTCTAGAAATACCCAATAACATCGAGTGTGGTTCTTAATATTACGATCAATCGGTTAGCAACTACAACACTCACCAGTATAGCACGAGTCGATTTCATATCACATTTTTTTGAGTCTAGATTTTTGTCCTGGCTTTCTAGACCACTTTATCGTTAAAACACAAAACTTCACTTCGTTCGCTTGCGCTCACTCCGTTCCGTGTGGGGTTTTAACAATAAACTCGTCTAGAATGTTCAATTCACAAATTGAAAGTAGGTATATTCACACAACAATAAACTGTTTTAAAATAATTATCTAATCGACAACGCAAAACAGTATTTATTAATCCTTGTATTACCACCGTTTGTGGTTGTCACAATTTCGAATTAGAATGCTCATAACCTACGAGACGGCATATCACATAAATATTTAAGTTTAAATAACATTGCGTCAAGAAATACATTTCATTGCTGTAAAAGCTATAACACGCAATAGACAAATTGTCATCGCTTTATACTTATAATGAAATTTGTGAAACAGAAACATGCTTTGAAACTACCTGAAATCTGTCCTATATCGAGCTCTGACACTCGACGTCATGGAAAACTATTGCCGAATACAATAAGGTGCATTATTTGTGGGCCATCTAATTGCGGCAAAACTAATTTAATGATTGGACTTTTATTGCATAAAAATGGTCTTCGTTATAGAAATTTATATGTATATTCCAAGTCTCTTTGTCAACCAAAGTATGAATATTTAGAAAATGTGTTAAAAATGGTACCGGGTGTATCATTTTATAAATTTCATGAAAAAGATGAAGTTCTAAGCCCGCAGGAGGCTCGTTCGAATTCTATAATTATATTCGACGACGTCGCCTGTGAAAATCAAAACAACATGCGGGATTATTTTGCTATGGGGAGACATAGAAATATAGATAGCTTTTATTTAAATCAGACCTATACTAAGATTCCTAAACAACTTGTTAGAGATAATTCAAATTTGATAGTATTATTTAAACAGGACGATATCAATCTAAAACATGTATACGATGAACATGTAGGCACAGACATGTCGTGGGCACAATTTAGAGAAATGTGTTCAAAGGTATGGAGTAACAACTATAATTATGTAGTTATAAATAAAGATTGTGGAAAAAATGAAGGGGGGTACAGGAAGATGTTTGATACATTTATAGTTTTTGACTAAACTGAAAATTATGTTGTCTATCTCAAGTATGATTAGCGTTATTGATTTATGATTTTGTTTCATTTAACGGTTTTCTAGTAAAACAACGAAATTTGAAAAACACATTTTATTTATTAAGTTCATAAAACTGTTTAAAGTACAATAGATAAAAAAAATATATTTTGAAATAACCGTTACCATATTAACTATTTCTACTATATACATTAAATGTTTCCATAGCTTGTAGTACTCTGACATTAGTCAGAGACTTTATTTGCGATGGAATTTACTGTGTTGTGAATACACGAAAATGCGATTCCAACATATTTATGAAATAATCGCATGTTACATATAAATACAAGTACTGTAATTACACAATGTCTTTGAAATATTGTTAATTAATTTTTCAGTCTGTCCCAATATATCATCATAACTATCTTTTACCACATATTGGGCTTTCACTAAAACATCACTTTTTTCTTGATTTTCACTTGTATTTGAAGCACCTAAATCCAGTATACTGATTTTAATTAACTTGGTGGCTTTCTCCGCGTTCCGATTTTGCACAAATGAAGATGACTGCTTCCATTTTCCGCATTTAACTTTAGATTTAATTATCTTCCTCTTCTTCTTCTTATCACTTTTCAGCTTTTGACTCTTGTTATCATGAGGCGCCGTCGATTTTGTGGTAGTCGCTTGAACAGGATACCTTTCATCGAAGTCAGCAAGCGGATCTTGCGCGTAAGGGTAGAATAAATCATCTTCGTTAACGTTTGTTAAATTATTCGACATGTTCTGAAACAATAAAACGTATTACATTAATTTATGTATAAAATAAAATACAAACATTTGATTTTATTTATAAAATAAACCACAGTACTTACCAAAGTACTTAGCAGGCATCGCTTTTAGTGCTACACCTTCGAAATTATGATGATGATTTTTAACCGTCAACGGTGTCTACGTCTTTCTCCACGAGTAACTGAAAATACAATGACAGATTAGACTATACCCCTCAACACATATAAAATAAAGTAATAGGTAGTTTATGCACACAATAACACAATAAACGAATATTACCTGTTCATACTTATTTAAGCTACAAGTTTCAACTTGTTCACCCAGCTCCTTTGACATCAGGTAACACGAGTACAGCGCGGATGCCAGCACTCGATCTTCTTTATCATACGCGCCGTATATACTTCTCACTTATTTTGATCTGTCCGTGTTCGAATCAAGTTTTTTCCTGTAAGTCAAATTCATTAGCAGATTGCTTCATGTCTCTATACAATTTGCTGTCCTGTCATCCAATACCAGATTGGCTCAACGATCTCCAGAATTATGACATAAAGTGATAATATAATTTGAGACTCACAAAGTACCATACGAAAATATCAGAAATTCTATCCAGATTGGCGCGAGTCGTCATTGAATTCAAGAACAGCTTCGGTCCTATCATTTAATACCAGATTGGCTCAACGATCTCTAGAATTATGACATAAAGTGATAATATAATTAAGACTCACAAAGTGCCATACGAAAATATCAGAAATTCTATCCAGATTGGCGCGAGTCGTCATTGAATTCAAGAACAGCTTCGGTCCTGTCATTTAATACCAGATTGGCTCAACGATCTCTAGAATTATGACATAAAGTGATAATATAATTGAGACTCACAAAGTGCCATACGAAAATATCAGAAATTCTATCCAGATTGGCGCGAGTCGTCATTGAATTCAGGAACAGCTTCGGTTCTGTCATTCAATACCAGATTGGCTCAACGATCTCTAGAATTATGATATAAAGTGATAATATAATTTGAGACCCACAAAGTACCATACGAAAATATCAGAAATTCTATCCAGATTGGCGCGAGTCGTCATTGAATTCAAGAACAGCTTCGGTCCCGTCATTCAATACCAGATTGGCTCAACGATCTCTAGAATTATGATATAAAGTGACGATACAATGTATAACCCAAAAATTACCACAAGGATGTCAGAAATTCTATCCAGATTGGCGCGAGTCGTCATTGAATTCAAGAACAGCTTCGGTCCTGTCATTCAATACCAGATTGGCTCAACGATCTCTAGAATTATGATATAAAGTGACGATACAATGTATGACCCAAAAATTACCACAAGGATGTCAGAAATTCTATCCAGATTGGCGCGAGTCGTCATTAAATCCAAGAACAGCTTCGGTCCTGTCATTCAATGCCATATTGGCTCAACGATCTCTAGAATTAGACATAAAAATGACGATACAATGTGTGACCCAAAAATTACCACATGGGTGTTAGAAATTCTATCCAGATTGGCGCGAGTCGTCATTAAATTCAAGAACAGCTTCGATTCTGTCATTCAATGCCAGATTGGCTCAACGATCTCTAGAATTAGACATAAAAGTGATGATACAATATGTGACCCAAAAATTACCACATGGGTGTCAGAAATTCTGTCCAAATTGGCGTGAGTCGTAATTAGATTCAAGGACAGCAAATTGTAATAACATAATGAATTTGACTTACATGATATAATTCCCATAGCGGAAGCTTTTTCCTAATAGTGTGATCAATTAATTTAACTATTTATAAAAGATCTAGCTCACTTGTCATGCCCGGTCAAGGCAAAAATCTATACTGAATTACATTACACATTGCACAGATTGTGCCTCGTATGCATTGAGGAATGTGGGCTATACTATACCATATATTATATCAATCAGGTATCCTCTGACTCGTGGGAAACTTTTTAATAAACAACTAGTTTCAGTTACTGACTTCGCTTGATAAATTATTTTTATTGCAGGGTACAGGTTTACCTACAATACATTATGAAGAAGGTGAACAAGTTTTCACTTTTGATTCATCATGCAGAATCAATGCTTTGCGTTTACTCAAATATTGTTATGTTTTTGTTCAACTGTAATGATGATGGTGATTATAACGTTCGACTTACTGTTCGATTCAAAGCAGGTTGAAATAAGGTTAATATTATTTAAAATATCAGTATTGAAACGTTGCACTCCTTGTTCAGTACAACTTAGGTACCTACCTAATGTACAACTAGATCGTGATTACATAATCATCACAACCAATATGCAGGTATATTCATGATATTCCTCTTCGTAAGATTATCGTTTATATTCAATGTACATAATGTAGTCAGAAAAAAAAAATGTATGTAGAGAATCGAACTTGTAACATATACCTACATTGAACATCAAACTCTTAACCACTGAGCCATCGTCGTACTGCGTCATCGGAAATAGGTGTAAGTTTACGTCTGTGTAATAAATACCTAATTAATATGAATATGCGGTGTATCATTTTACAAAGTGTTGCGACTAACTCGTTTGTTCGTGAGAATAGCAACTAAGCATTTTAGCGATGACTACGCGTCCAAAATGCTAAAATTTGAAATATGCAATGCATAATCCGTTATTGTCTTGCATTTAAGGTTTTATTTTGCATAATTCAGTTTTGCACGGATTTGTATTGTTTTTCTATAAAATAGGAAAAATCATTAAACTTTACTCATTCCTTTGATCGATTCCCAATTGTCCACAATTGTGGTATCCTCATCCGTGTTATTTTCATCTTCAGTGCTTTTCTTCAAGAAAGTTTGTTAAAATGTTAGTAAGTATTTACATTTACTTTTAGTTCATGTATTGTGTTGGAGTTTTTTACATAATAAATTTACACAACATTTTAAATACCATATACCTAACCGATTTCTTAATTTTCAGGTCTAACTACGAATATTCATCCGATTCGGACTCCCAACTGCCGCTGGCGCCTACGCCTGCGCCGAAAGTGTTGAAAAAGAAGCCTGCGAGCAAGAGGAAGCCGGCGGAGTCGACCCCAACGCCTACTAGGTAAGATTAACATGATTATCTTTAATCTTGTGTGCTTTTGAGAGAAGTTAATAGTGAGACAGTCGTGCCCATCAGTGGAACATTAAATAGGTACTTTAATATCTATCACTTTACTTTTATTTTATTCGAGATAATTTTACGCTATTTGCAAATACAACTTACATATCCCCTATCTCTACCCTTTTGAGATACATGCAGAATTATATGTTATGTTATGTATCTTGATTAATAGTAACAAAAGTAATATAAAATAATGTAATGGGTATAATGAGCGTTCTAATTGGAAATCGTAGCGCACGGCGGTAACACTTGCATCGTTTCAATATAAACATTATTGTTACAGTTCTAAAAAGAAGTCGCGGTCGAGTGCCAACGACGAGGCAGGCGCGACCGCAACGTATTCATCGAGGTATGTAACAAAACCTAATTTTCTACATATTTTGTCTACATTATTAATTTTATAAATAGGAAAGATTTGATTGTCAAATTGTGTATTTGGATCGAATAGACTCCGAAACTTACTGGATCGATTTGAAAAATTCTTTCACCATTAGAATCTTACATTATTTCTGATGAACATAGGCTACTCGTATACCTATGTATTTTGTCCACCCGAGCACCCGTGCGACGCCGGGGCGGACAGCTGGTTCAATAATTGTGTAGATATCTTTATTACACTCCATAATTCATTATACACATTACGAACAATATTATTATGATGAACATAGTTCAAAATAAGGTGACGAAGACGTTTGTGCAGCTATTCCTTTGTTCCTTTAAACCTATATAAATTATTACTTATTCGTATTTTTCGGTTTCCAGTACTGGCCCTGGAGGACTCTTCGGGTTTGAGACGGGAGCAACTTCGGGGACGTCGAAGTCTGCAGTGCTGCAGACTTATTTGACCAGCCGCGTCCCCAACGGTCGAGTGCGCCGGGAGCTCGTCAACCAGTCTGGCGAGTACTATATAGAGTTCCGGGTGTATAACACCGAGAAAGCTGTTGCCTCTAAACCAGATCAGCGGTGGAAAGAGGCTGAAGTTACTCTTAAAGTAAAGTTAGATCGGGGGACTCCGCAGTGGGAGAAAATACAATCGTTTATGCAGCGGATTCATAATTTATTTGAAGATTGTGAGCCCGTCTTCATAAGCGAATAGTAATAAGTACCTACTACTCAGGTACTTATTACAACCTTTTCTCTCACTGCTGCTGTTCATTGATATAACTTCACTTTAAGATACTTTCCACTGCATTTTCAACCAAATACCTATGAAATTATAATTGTAAATCATACATTCATTGTGTATATTGCAATTTTATGTCGTTAGCGTATGAAAGGCGAGGCATTTTCTTTGTATATTTAAAGTATACTTATCAAAAATGGTGTTTTGTACAGTTTGTAAAGTCTCTGTAGATCGTGTTCATTGGGTGGGGCATTTACGAAGCACTAACCATAAAAATAATAATATTTCTCCTTTTAGCGACGGGATTGAATTAATTGAGTCCGCATTTCGTAACCGAATAGCTTCATACAGAATATTATCACCAGATTTGGATGGTCATAATTCTTTAGATCGGTTTCTTGATGATATAAAAAATAAAATCAAAACATTAATTGATTTGTCTCTCAAGGAAAATGACTGTATAAAACTCAATTTTGAACATTTTGCTGTTTTTCTTTTAGTAAAAAATGATTCTCAGGAAATAAAGTCTTTTGGAACTAAAAATTATACTCTCTATCAAAATTATGACTTTGATAGTTTAATGAACAAAGTGAAAATTAGTTTGATGAGAAAAAAATGTGAATTTCAAGAACGTGATAGTGGTTGGACCTTCTTACATAATTCCCATTTAGAATTGAATATTAATAAATATCAACCATTAAGAGGGTCAGGTCACATTGATTTGCCTGCACCAATCAAAGCCAGAAAAGCGTGTGTAAACATAAAAAACGAAGACAGTTTTTGCTTTTTGTGGTCAGTTACAGCTGCTTTATACCCAGTTAAATCTCATCCTGATAGAGTATCGTCATATCCTAATTTCAAAGACGTTTTAAATGTAGAGGATATATCGTTTCCAGTTACTTTTTCAGACATAGCTAAATTTGAAATTAACAACCCTCAAATATGTATTTTTGTTTACGGTTTAAAAGATAATAATACAGTTATCGGCCCTCTTTACAAATCTGAACCATTAAATAAAAAAGTAATTCATCTACTGTACCTACAGGAAGGTAATATGTCACATTACTGTTTAATCAAGGATTTACCGCGACTAGTTAGAAGTCAAATTTCTAAACATCATGGTAAATTGTATTTTTGCGAACATTGTTTGTTATTTTTCAACTCGACCGATCAGTTAAGTTCTCATAGTTGTGGAGGTGTAGCTACTAAATTACCCCCAAAAGGGTCATTTATAGAGTTCAAAAATTATAACAGAAAACAAAATGTTCCTTTTGTTGTTTATGCAGATTTTGAGTCAATGCTCGTACCCTACGAGACTTGTGAAAATGATCCTATCAAGTCAAGCACAGTGACTCATCAGCAGCACGTGCCCGTAGCTTTTGCTTATCATCTTGTTTGTACTGTAGATGAACGATATAATCACATTACATCGTACCGAGGACAAGATTGTGTTGACAAATTTGTTGATTCAATTTGCAACGATGCAAAAAGGATAAGCGCAGTATTAAGTAATAGTGTACCTATGGTTTTTACAGAAAGTGATGCGTTAAACTTTGAAAATGCCGAAACTTGTCACATATGCGAGCGTTTATTGGTTATGGATAAAGTTAGAGACCATTGTCACATAACTGGTAAATACCGCGGTGCGGCTCACAGTCAATGTAATTTGAACTTTCAAGTGCCCAAATTCTTACCTGTTTTCTTTCATAATCTTTCAGGTTATGACTGTCATCTTTTTATTAAGGAGCTTGCTAAAGTTCCTGGACCCATCAAGGTCATACCTAAAACCAAAGAAAATTATATTTCTTTCACGAAATTTGTGTCTATATCCGATACCGATAGCTTTCAGATACGATTTGTAGATTCCTTTAAGTTTTTGGGAACTAGCTTAGAAAAACTAACCCCGACTTTAAAAAACGATGAATTTAGATACTTAAAATCTTACTATCCCGATGAAAAACACTTTAATTTGCTTACTCGAAAGGGCGTATACCCTTACGATTATATGTGTAACTGGGAACGATATAAAGAAAAGTGTTTGCCTCCCAAAGACTGTTTTTACAATTCTCTTACCAATGAACCGATCTCAGATGAGGATTATGAGCACGCTCAATCAGTGTGGTTAAAATTTTCATTAACCAATATGGGTGAATATACTGATTTGTACTTGATAACAGATGTACTTTTGTTGACAGATATCTATGAAAATTTTCGACTTACATGTAAACAATATTACCAACTCGATCCTGCATTCTATCTTACGGCTCCGAGTCTATCATTTGATGCAATGCTCCTTAAAACAGGCGTTCGTTTAGAACTTGTAACTGATTTAGAAATTTACCGTATGATACAGCAAGGTATACGCGGTGGCGTTTGCATGTGTTCTAAACGACATGTTAAAGCAAATCATAAATATCTGGAAACATTTGATCCATCTCACCCAAGTTCATATATTGTTTACTTTGACTGTAACAATTTATATGGATACAGTATGTGCCAAACATTACCACATTCAAACTTCAGATTTGTGAACGATTCTGAATTAAAAACTTTAGAGTCGAATATTTTAAATATTATGGATGACTCTGAAAATGGTTTTATTCTTGAGGTGGACTTATCGTACCCTTCACATTTACATGATGAACATAATGATTTTCCATTTTGTCCTGAAAAAATTATTTCACCCAGAGGAAAATCGAAAAAATTAATACCTAATTTGTATGATAAATACAATTATATTATTCATTACGTACATCTAAAAAAATGCTTAGAACATGGCTTGGTGTTGAAAAAGATTCATAGAGCTATAACATTTAATCAAAGTAACTTTTTAAAAAAATACATAGATCTCAACACCCAACTTCGCCAGAAAGCACAGTCTACTTTTGAACAAGATTTTTTTAAATTATTAAACAACAGCATATTTGGAAAAACTTTGGAGAACACAGAACAACGAGTAGATGTACGATTGGTTAATAAGTGGTCAGACAAAAATAATCTAACTAAAAAATGTACTGGCGCAGAGACCTTAATAGCAAGTCCCAATTTCCATAGTGCTTCAATTTTCTCTGAGAATTTGGTAGCTATACAGATGAAACATTCACAGATTGTGCTTGACAAACCAATTTATATTGGTTTTGCTGTACTTGAACTCTCAAAAAGTCATATGTACGATTTCCATTACTCAAAAATAAAACCATTTTATGGAAACCGCATTAAGTTGTGCTATACCGATACTGATAGCTTCGTATATAATGTGCATACAGATGACATTTACCAAGATTTGAAGACTAACTTCTTAAAATATTTTGACACAAGCAATTACAACCCAAAAAATGAATTTGGTTTACCTATTGTTAATAAAAAGATTCCTGGTTTATTCAAGGACGAAATGGGTGGACAAATAATTAGAGAGTTTGTAGGATTAAGGTCAAAGCTTTACTGTATTAAAACCTTAAACAAAACAATAAAAAAGGCGAAGGGTACCAAAAAAAATGTAATTAATGGTTTGAGCGTATCAGACTATAAACATGTGTTATACAATGGTGATGTTGTTTACAAAAAAAATATTCTATTTAAATCAATTAAACATGAAATTTTCACTCAAAAAGTGAATAAAATAGCTCTTTCTAGCAACGATGATAAGCGATTGTTAGAATCTGACAAAGTGACTACCCTTGCTTGGGGTCATAAATCAATTTTTGGCTGTACTGCTTAAGGTGATTCTTTCAAGGTCAATTGTTCTTCGCAGTGGGAGGAATTGCAGTCGTTTATGTAGCAAATTCATAATCTATTCGAAGATTGCAAGCTCGTTTTTAAGAGAGAAAAGTAAAAATACCTATGTAACAATTACCCCTGAAAGAATCATCCTTAAAACTCTTTGTTTGTAAATACTTAGGTTAGTGTACTTTATGTTGTAAGTAGGTACCTATAAACATAAAAATATAATACAAGATGATGACGATTGTTATATAAAAAGTTAGCAGCAGTGGAGAAAATAAATAAGAATATGATATACATAATAGTTTCATTTATTCATACCTACCAAACCACCAGACAGGTAACTTAGGCCTTCGTCACACTTGATGGAAATTAAGTCGTGGATCTTCCGCAACGGAACGCCGATACAAATATTTGTACTTATAAAAATTACAAATAGCAGGCACACACAGGCAGGTTATTTACCGCAACGGAAGTTCGGCGTCGGAATTTCCGCCAAGTGTGGCGAAGGTCTTACTGTTTCAACGAGTACCGACATGTTGGATACCTAAGTATACTATATTGTCTTGCACAATCATTGAAATTAATCACCCTAGATTCAAAATTTATAGGATAAAAAGTAGCCTATGCGTTAATGCGGTAGCTATGTGATATATCTAGCTACCAAATTTCATCCGTTCAGCTCTTTAGGGGTTTCGCATTTATAACATTAGTGTGATGAAATAAGTACTTAGATAAATACTTCCTTTAATTATAATCGCTAGTCTCCATTTTTCATGTTTAAACTTGTTAACGTGAAATACAACGCAACAATGAAAACCTAAGCGATTTTGAGTGTGCACGTGCGGTAACATCAGAAGGCGCATATGTGCGGGGCAACGCGGTTGTTAAAACCCCACACGGAACGGAGTGAACGCAAGCGAACGAAGTGAAGTTTTGTGTTTTAACGATAAAGTGGTCTAGAAAGCCAGGACAAAAATCTAGACTCAAAAAAATGTGATATGAAATCGACTCGTGCTATACTGGTGAGTGTTGTAGTTGCTAACCGATTGATCGTAATATTAAGAACCACACTCGATGTTATTGGGTATTTCTAGACCATCGAAGTGAAGGGATTTGCGAAAATGTTCTTGGGCATTCTATACGTAGACCATCGAAGTGAAGGGATCCGCGAGAGCGCGCGCGATAGCGCGTTGGCGCTCGAGCGTTTCTCGAGTGTTTTAACGATAAAGTGGTCTAGAAAGCCAGGACAAAAATCTAGACTCAAAAAAATGTGATATGAAATCGACTCGTGCTATACTGGTGAGTGTTGTAGTTGCTAACCGATTGATCGTAATATTAAGAACCACACTCGATGTTATTGGGTATTTCTAGACCATCGAAGTGAAGGGATTTGCGAAAATGTTCTTGGGCATTCTATACGTAGACCATCGAAGTGAAGGGATCCGCGAGAGCGCGCGCGATAGCGCGTTGGCGCTCGAGCGTTTCTCGAGTGTTTTAACGATAAAGTGGTCTAGAAAGCCAGGACAAAAATCTAGACTCAAAAAAATGTGATATGAAATCGACTCGTGCTATACTGGTGAGTGTTGTAGTTGCTAACCGATTGATCGTAATATTAAGAACCACACTCGATGTTATTGGGTATTTCTAGACCATCGAAGTGAAGGGATTTGCGAAAATGTTCTTGGGCATTCTATACGTAGACCATCGAAGTGAAGGGATCCGCGAGAGCGCGCGCGATAGCGCGTTGGCGCTCGAGCGTTTCTCGAGTGTTTTAACGATAAAGTGGTCTAGAAAGCCAGGACAAAAATCTAGACTCAAAAAAATGTGATATGAAATCGACTCGTGCTATACTGGTGAGTGTTGTAGTTGCTAACCGATTGATCGTAATATTAAGAACCACACTCGATGTTATTGGGTATTTCTAGACCATCGAAGTGAAGGGATTTGCGAAAATGTTCTTGGGCATTCTAGACCATCGAAGTGAAGGGATCCGCGAGAGCGCGCGCGAGCGCGTTGGCGCTCGAGCGTTTCTCGAGTGTTTTAACGATAAAGTGGTCTAGAAAGCCAGGACAAAAATCTAGACTCAAAAAAATGTGATATGAAATCGACTCGTGCTATACTGGTGAGTGTTGTAGTTGCTAACCGATTGATCGTAATATTAAGAACCACACTCGATGTTATTGGGTATTTCTAGACCATCGAAGTGAAGGGATTCGCGAAAATGTTCTTGGGCATTCTAGACCATCGAAGTGAAGGGATTCGCGAAAATGTTATTGGGCATTCTAGACCATCGAAGTGAAGGGATCCGCGAGAGCGCGCGCGATAGCGCGTTGGCGCTCGAGCGATCCGACTGAACGAAGATGGTCTAGAATGCCCAATAACATTTTCGCGAATCCCTTCACTTCGATGGTCTAGAATGCCCAATAACATTTTTGCGAATCCCTTCACTTCGATGGTCTAGAATGCCCAATAACATACTACTCCTGTCTCCCTCCATAGGGTTTTTACCTACCTATGGATAATAAAATCTGTATATTTTAGAATATACATTGTACAAATTCAAGGGAGTTTTCTTTGTCTCATGCTCACCGGTCTATAACATCTAGCTGTGCCCTTCAGGTAAACACCACTTTATAAATTTTCTGAAACATAGCTGTATTTTCATAACACCGATTTCCTCTTTACACTACCTTCCTATAAGGTAAGCAAAAATCTTTTGTTTCAGTTTCATGTTTGTTCTTTGCTGTCTATTTATAGGTTGTAGGTCTTATGTCGCCTTGTAGTGTGAACCAAGTAAGCGCCATTTTGAAAATCACTATCGGGTGTGATTTATGTGTTAAACCTCGCAATAGCCAAGCTAATTTCAATCCAAGAAAAAAATGTGGTGTCCATTTTGTACGCGGATTGTCATCATCATCATCATTATATATCAGCCGTACGACGCCCACTGCTGGGCATAGGCCTCCCTCAAGGATCTCCACGACGATCGGTCCTGCGCTGCCCGCATCCAGCGGTTTACCGCGACCTTCACCAGATCGTCGGTCCACCTTGTAGCGGGCCTGCTTGAGCCACTGAGCGTCGTCCGACACGTGAATTGTAATTATTTGTAATTTATTGAAAGAAATCAAGGTTTTGTTGAAGAAAGACACACCAATGCTGGTGTGTTCATTAAAGAAAATAAAAAAGTAAATATAAATAACATAAAATATGTTAACATTTATTCTAAGCAAGCGGAGCGAACGGACTTAGTGCGTTAGTACTGCATACTAAGTTCTTCTACATTATATTTCCTAGTTCAACTGAGATAAGTCAATCGAAAGCACTGATATCTTTTAAGCAGTTACGATTACGTCCAGCAGGGCTAATATTCGCAACGTGATAAAATTATCCATCGATTCAATAAATTTTGTCGCAATCGATAAGTTTGTGTTTTTCCCTAACACGCGTGCCACGTGTGTTTGTATTTTGACAGAACGACATGACTTATTTGGGTTCATTTATATCTATAAATGGGGCTTAAAGGAGTCGCCATACTGTGAATGTGGTCACCCGGATCAAACCATATCTCACATAGTGAACGAGTGCCCTCTGCACCAGTTCCCAGGTGGTATAGCCGAGCTGCATTGTGTGACTTGGTTAAGGGAGCTTAAGCTGGATATTTGATCCAGGCAGGATATTTTATTTTTGTCCGCCATACGCAATAATAATAATAATTTGGGTTCACATATTATCACCAATAGATAAAACGACATAATTATATCGTCAGTATCGATAAAATGACCGTGAGAAAATTTTATCACGTTGCGCATGTTAGCTCTACAGAACATGATTTTTCATAAAAGCGCTTACGTGGTTTTAAAGATAAGGGGACTATATGTACGGTCACGAGTACTAATATGTATACACTTTGATACCATGTCACATTAACTTTTTTGACAAATTAAACCGTAAGTCTCATTAAATGTCAAATATGATAGTGCGACAGGGTTTTAAAAAGGGTACATGATATTGCTCACGACTGTACTGTTGTTGTACTGTTGTTGAAGACTAAACGGTAGAAATCTTCCCGGCTAAGTAGTTAACGCCATATGCGTCAAATTTACAACAACTCACGTCAAAAAAAGGTAGAAAAACGCTACGTTAGCCGTCTGCCGCCGTGCCTACCAAATTACTTTAGTAAAAGTTCGTTACCTACACATAATTTCGTGGCTGACTTTGCAAACTGACGTATCACTGACGTATAAAAATAATTTGTGTCTTATTGACAATTGCAACAGCCTCCATCGTGTAGTGGTTAGAGCGTTAGGCTCACGATCTGGAGGTCCGGGTTTGATTCCCGATGGGGACATTGTCGAAATTACTTTGTGAGACTATCCTTTGTTTGGTAAGGACTTTTCAGGCTTGAATCACCTGATTGTCCGAAAAAGTCAGATGATTCCGTGGTTTGGGGGCACGTTAAGCCGTTGGTCCCGGCTATTAGCCGTAAAAACACCTCCACCAACCCGCAGTGGAGCAGCGTGGTGGAGTATGCTCCATACCCCCTCCGGTTGATTGAGGGGAGGCCTGTGCCCAGCAGTGGGACGTAAATAGGCTGTTTATTTATGTTATGACAATTGCAAAAGGTGCAAATCAGATTCACCAAAAATTTCAGATACTTACGTCAGTTAGTGACGTTAGCGATGATTTAAGTCCTTACTTGCACTTTAATTATGGATCTCTTGGTCGAAATAAAAAAAAAATGCGATTTTTTTGACTAATAAAATTAAAAACAAGCCAAAGTTCTGCTTTGCTATACAATAAATGCGGTTAGAAAAAAACCGACAGGATTTAAATTCTGTTACTTTTCAATCTTTTGACTTTTTATCCCTGACAGTGGAGAGTTTTATCCTTATTTACCTTGACATACGTACACTTGTCGAAAAGGCAAATGAGAGCAGTAATAATTCAGCAGTATAATGTGATGTATTTACAACTCGCTACGGTTAAGCGGCTCTGTTCCATTAAGACTTGTTTGAGGATTAACGAACCATGCAGACGTGAGCATTTTGTACGGCCCTTCATTGTACATGGATACTTAATGCGTAGTAACGGCCTCTGTGGTCCAGTGGTTGAGCGTTGGACTCACGATCCGTAAGCCCCGGGTTCGAATCCCGGTGGGGACATATCACAAAAATCACCTTGTGATCCCAAGTTTGGTTAGGACATTACAGGCTGATTGTCCGAAAGTAAGATGATCCGTACTCCGGAGTCACACACTATCCTGTATAAAGTCCTAATCTCACGTACGACTTTAACGGCATTGGGGGTTCGAATCCCGGTGGAGACTTTATCACAAAAATCACCTTGTGATCCCTAGTTTGGTTAGGACATTACAGGCTGATCACCTGATTGTCCGAAGTAAGATGATACGTGCTTCGGAGGGCACGTTAAGCCGTTGGTCCCGGTTACTATTTACTGATGTAAGTGAGTTATCGTTACATGCCATATCAGGGGCCTTTGGTAGCTCAATCGCAACCCTGACACCAGGGTTGATGAGGTTGGTATTCAACCTCACACGATAAGAAGAAGAACCTAGTATACTAAAGCACTATAGTCAGAGTTAAGAAACAACTAGTAATGAGGCGTAAAATATGCATGGAAGATAATGGGATCAGAGAGAACACACGAATTGCTTGACTTTAATAACGGTTGGTCATTAACGCAGCACTCGACGGATTATGAAGAATATAATAATATATTATGTACCTAAACATAACATAGACTGCCTATATATATACCTTATATAAAAAAATCTAGTATCTATTTACGCGTACTGCAGCCAGAAAGATATAGCTTATAGCGATAAGGCCGCCTTTGCCCACTTTTAGTTTTTCCTTGTACCTGTTATGTGTTTGTGTGTGCAATAGTGTTTATATATTAATTCATTATAATAAAGATTTAAAATAATATATATTATATACATATATACTTATAATGTGTATGTTACTGTTTATATGTATAAACAGTTACTGCAGTGGGTATATTGTTAATAATATAAACATATGTATTACATATACATATGTTTATATATATAAACATATACCCACTGCAGTAAGTAGTGCAAAATGATATACATGTATTTTATATATTGTGAGTACACAAGCGACCAACTGGGCACCCTCAGGCCTGTTGTCTTAAATTTTGTACCGGGTGAGAACCCTCAGCGCTCCCCATTTGTCCGGCCAAGTAGTTAACGCCATTTGTGACAAACCTACAATAAGTCACATAAAAAATGTCATACGCGACCGACTCACACTTTTTTGATTGAAGATGGCCAGCTTGGCATCAACATCAGAAACTGAGAGGATAGACTCCCAGTCCACGTTGTACATATCCTACATAAATGTTTCCCGATTAATACGATCGAAACTACGAACCAATATAACTTTATGTCTATGCTTGGGAGGCCTAATTCTAAAGGATGCGAACACTAGATCATGCCGTGAAAAGGCTGCAGCGTTCAACTGGCCATGACTGTCAACAAGATGGGGAGAGGACGTAACTATCAGATCTAATAGGGAGGGAAATGAGTTGGACCCAGAGGCAAAGAGTTTAAATCCAAGGAGTGAAGTAAAGAAAGGAGCGAGTTTGCCCGATGATCATTTTTAATTAAACAGGTGTTAAAATCCCCCATCACAATGGTATGCTGATATTCGGACCGGAGATCCGCTAAAGTGGCCTCCAGACTGTTAAAATAATTTATGTGACAATCCGGGCTATAAAAAATAATAAAAAATAAAATATTTTTTATTACGGGTAACTTGGACCCAGGTTGTTAGTAACAATGATTTCTTACTTACTAATATTAGTATTACATAGATACACAATACACACAATAAAATTGAAATAAAAATAAATAAAAATAAGACATTTATATACTGCTCCTCTGTACAAGTGACTCATGGAGCAATGAGTCATGTACGGACAGTCCAGCCTACTTACAATCACGCTCAGGATACTAAAAACACCCCTAACAGTATTTTATTGTGATGTAGGGAAACTATGTATTACTATCATTCCCGCTTGAAACAGATCTTTTACTGCCAGTTCTCATGGTTTGTCCATTAATAAAGAGATACTACTATCTCAAAGTGTACTCTGGGAAGAAAGCGTTTCCGTTGCCGTCGCCCACGTAGACAAAAGATACCTTACATACCTTATGTATACTATTACGACAGTCTATTCAAAACACATCAATAAATGAAATCTATAGACGTCCCTTTATCGGACTCATAGGAAGCGCTAGGGCAGAGCTATTCGTACAAATGATCACACAACATTTTATTAAAGTATAACTTCTTCACTATGTCGTGGTGTCGTGTCGTGGTGTGTGTGTCTATGGTGTGTCGTGTTTTAGAATTCATCATTTCATGATGTGTTCGACCATTTCATGAAATAGCTAACTTAAGTTAACCATATCGTTGAAACGTCAACGTTTAATATTTCAATCAACGTTTGGCCATATCGTTAATGCAGGCGGTGTTCATGTTATGTGGTGTAATAAAAATCCGAATGGTCGCTTAATTTCTTAGTTTCAATATTATTTACCTAATCGATATGGAAAATTGTACAATTATTAATCGATTATAATATCAATCAAGTTTTAAATATAATCGACGCCAGTGCCACTACCGGTGGATAGTGTTACTAATTTTACGATATGATTACCAGCGTTTGGTCACATCATGAAGTAATCATGCATTTAGTTGCTCATATCGTTAAACGTTTCGTGTTCATTGATCTGGCCAAACTACATCATGATGTGGCCAACAAATGATAATCCATCTCACGAAATATGACCTTTTCGTGAAATGATCGACTTTAAGATCTGGCCACGACAACTACATAATTAACTACTACATACTTTTTGGTCCATTAAGGAGATGCATGTTCCCAGCAGTGTGACGTATATATAAGCTTTATATTTAATATTGGGGTGATAATAAAATATGATATGCAGTACGCAATGGCCTATTGCCCATACCTGTAGACAGATCATTATGTTAGGGAGGATACCATCCCTAACTTGTCTTTTAGGGAGTAATATAAAATAATCATCAAATCGAACTAGTCAGATTTTCGTACGGAGTGCCCGGTGTGTGATGTAAAAGTAATTCTACCAAGCATACTGGGGCCAGTGTGGATTGATGGAGAATCATTATAATCATCTTCTCCTTAACATTACGTAACTCTGCCCAACTGGGCACCCTCAGGCCTGTTGGCTAAACGTTGTACCGGGTGAGAGCCTTCAGCGCTCCCCATTTGTCTAGCCCAGTAGTTAACAATAAGTCACGCCAAAAATACACTGTCCATAAATCACATCTTAGTAAGATTAACAGAAGGATAACAGAACAGATCTCAATCTAGTTCTTCACAATCCAACTTCAGAATCACAATTCTTTCCTTTCCAATTACCCTCTTATTAAAATGCATAAAAGTCATTTATTCCGTAATGGCATTCAGCAAAGCAGTAGCTCTTTCAAGATACAACTGGGTTCGAAACTCCCAAGACTATTAACTGTCAAGGAATAAATTGTGGAAAACTTAAAAAAAGCATTTAGAAAAGGAAACCGCATTGAAATCACTCGAGCGCGAATGAAATGGCGCTGTTATTGTTGCAATTTTAGTTGAGAAAATACAAAATGTAAGATTTTTCTGGAAAATGCTTACATTTCATTATTTTATTAGCCAATGTGCACGGGAAGCGAACTCAGTAGTGACGTTGCATGAAGGATTGTTTAGAACAAACTGCAAGTTATATGAATCGTATGAGGTATGCAGTTTACATTCTAACAACATAACATGAAATCACGTTTGTATCGTACAGTCATGAGCCCACTTTAGGACTCTGTCGCACTAACATATTTGACATTTAGTGAGACTTTCAGTTCAATTTGTCAAATAAGTTAATGTGACATGGTACCAAAGTGTATAAGTACATATTAATGCTCGTGACCGTACATGGTACTTATATATGAGAGATGTAACGAATACTGAGGGGGACGATTCAGACCATGCATGATTTTGAGTTAATATCAAGTAGAAACTCGTCGCAAAATTCGTGACTTTTTTATATTTTTCAGAAACTTAGAAGATAGACGTGCACGTCAATAACAAGTTTATTTAAGAAAATAAAAAAATAAATATAAAAAACATAAAGTAAAGCGGACGAAAGCGGTACGTTAGTACTGCTTACCAATCAAAAGTTCTTCTACATTTTATATTTCCTACTTCAATTGAGATAAATCAATCGAAAGCACTGTGAAGTCACATTGTGATATCTTTTAAGCAGTTACGATTACGTCCTGCAAGGCTAACATGCGTGATAAAATTATCGATCGATTCAATAAATTTTGTCGCAATCGATAAGTTTGTGTTTTTCCCTAACATGCGTGGCACGTTTGACAGAACGACATGACTTTAGTTTCACATATTAGCACCAATCGACAAAACGACATAATCTCCTTCTATCGTGTGGGTAGTGAGGTGGAGTACCAACCTCATCAACCCTGGTGTGAGGGTTACTATTGAGCCGCCAAAGGCCCCTGACATGGCTCATGTAACGACTACTTACTTACATCAGTAATTAGTAACCGAGACCAACGGCTTAACGTGCCTTCCGAAGCACGGATCATCTTATTTTTGGACAATCTGGTGATCAGCCAGTTAATGTCCTAACCAAACTAGGGACCACAAAGTAATTTTTGTGATATGTGTCCACCGGGAATCGAACGCGAGAGCTCCGGATCGTAAGTCCAACGCTCAACCACTGGACCACGAAGGTCACGGAGGTGGACGACATAATTATATCGTCAGAATTGATAAATTGACCATGACAAAACTTTATCACATTGCGCAAGTTAGTCCTACTGGATTCCCCTACTATCATGGACATGAAAACAGTAGTGTGTTAGTAGCCTTTTTGCGACCGGCTACTTAAAGCTTGTCATCGTTAACCCCTACACGCACTGTTAAACTGAGCCACTTTTATGGTAAGTGTACTTTAACCGTTTGCGTGCACTTCCTGCCGAAATGACCTACGAGTACATAAACAACTATACTCGTTGAAATGACCCACACAAAATGACACATAACGGAGTCACGAAACAAGTTATTTAAAAATGAGTATTGTTGAAACATTCCTACTTTACATACTACTTACCATAAACACTTCTTACATCATCATCATCAGCCCATTCACGTCCCCACTGCTGGGGCACGGGCCTTCCCTATGGATGGATAGGGAGATCGGGCCTTAAACCATCACGCGGGCCCAGTGCGGATTGATGGTTATTAACGACTGCGAATGCAGCCGGGACCAACGTCTTAACGTGCCTTCCGAAGCACAGAGGAGCTCGAAATGAAAACTTTTTTTTGTGGTCACCCATCCTATGACCGGCCTTTGCGAAAGTTGCTTAACGCAACAATCGCAGACCGAGCGCGTTTAACGCTGCTCCACCGAGCTACTCGCTTCTTCTTACATACTTATTTCTTATTTTACTTACTTTTTTAATTTTATTCCTACTTCACTTTTTTTATTACTTGGGTAATACCTCTTTTGGGGTGTTGGTTGATATTTTCCTTCACCGCTGAGCATATGATCTAAAGATCTTCGAAAACAAATTCGAAATCATTAGGCACGTGTGTGGATTCAAACCTGCGACCTCACAATGAGGATCAAGCATTCTTCCAACTGGACTACCACGGCTCTCTTAAGGTTACCACACGTTACATTATACAGCCATTCAATGAATGATCTTATTGGCCGATACGAACGGCCACCGTGGTCCAGTGGTTGAGCGTTGTGCTCACGATCCGGAGATCCCGGGTTCGAATCCCGGTGGGGAAAAAATCACAAAAATTACTTTGTGATCCCTAATTTGGTTAAGATATTACAGGCTGATCACTTGATTGTCCGAAAATAAGATGATCCGTGCTTCGGAAGGCACGTTAAGCCGTTGGTCCCGGTTATTACTTACTGATGTAAGTACGTAGTCGTTACATGAGTCATGTCAGGGGCCTATGGCGGCTCAGTAATAACCCTGACACCAGGGTTGATGGGGTTGGTAATCCACCTCACAATCCACACGATAGAAAAAGATTGGCCGATAAGTCGAACCGTTTAAATAGGTAGTTACTTACATTATTTTTCTTTATTTTTTTAAATTATAACAAAACTGTCATCACAATTGTATTAAAAGCGAAATGTGAAAAACAAAGAACTGTCACGTAACGTAAAGCTCAAACAAAAAAAGTCGCAATCATTGTGTAGTCCTCTCAACTGGGCTCCCGTATAGACAATTATTATCGACTGGTGGAATCCAGTATTAAATTACTTTTTGTTGCCAACAAAACGGCTCTCGGCCGACTATGACAATGCCCTATTCAGCCTCTGTATAGGTTGTATACAAACTAGGAGCGTAGAAACAAAGGTGGAGCCACATCAAAGTTTGCCAGTACGCTAAAACAATTGAAATATGCACAAATACAATGGTGATTCACAAAGCCCGTTGGAGTTAAATGCAGATTATCAATATTGTTTTTTTGTTTTTCAGTTTATGTGTACGTCCGTAGTATTAAACGTCCTTTATAATATTATTGTAATATAGATCACTCAGCGATCCCCATTTGTCCGGCCAAGTAGTGAATGCCATTTGCGGCAAATCTACAATAAGTCACGTCAAAAAAATGTACAGGTACATTTCAGGCCTCCCCTCAATGAACATTGGGTTGGTAGGTGTTTTTACGGCTAATAACCGGGACCATCGGCTTAACGTGCCCTGCGAAACACGGAATCATCTTACTTTTTCGGGAAATCGGGTGATTTAAGCCAAAGTCCTTACCAAACAAAGGACTGACTCACAAAGTGATTTCGACAATAGTGAGATCGTGAACCTAACGCTCTAACCACTAGACCACGTAGGCTGTTCCAAAAGTCTATAGAATTATAAAATAATTGTTATTACATTCTTCAATGTATAGACATACCTAAACAATACAAAAGCATCCAAATAATGGATAAAAGCAAATATGTACGTATAATGAACATAGAGGAAGCAAGAGGAATATGTCAAGACCGAAGGAAATGGAAATCCAGTCTCTGCTTACGTCGGCGGGGTATAGGCGTAAGTTTTTATAATTATCTCCGTATGCTGTCCGTATATGGTACAACTATTTAGGTTATAACTTAATGACACTTTCTACTACTTACCTGTTTCCGTGGTTTACACCATCCTTGTTCTAAATACTTTATGATAACGGCTGCCTCACACTACAATATCCATCTTAGGACTCCGTAAACTAGCTGCAAATTGTCTTCGTAGCTCTCTTTTTTAGGATGTGTCTAAAAGCCTATTAAATAGACCAGTTTTTGGAAGTACTTTCAGTGTCCATGACAACCTCATGTGTTTATTATTTTTCGACCAAGTTTTAACAAAACTGAAACAATTTTGGTCAAACTCTCACTTTGACTTCTAATATCTTCTTTTTAATGATAATCTGATTTGGCTGTTTTAATTTTTTCAGCTAGAGGTCCACTTCCTTAGGGATACGTATGCAGTAAAATTAAAGAACTATTGAGAAGTGCCGACAAAATAATTATTACTGAAGTACTTAAGGTAAAAAATCTTGATAAAGGTACAAAATGGGTCATATCTTCCTAACCATAAATAGTCGCTGAACACACATGGGGCTGTTTCTGGTAGCTAATGAGCCCCTCTATCCAATTTTTCATTTTGAACGTGAACTTCTGGGCCACCCTGTATATTAAAATAATTTAAAATTATGAACAGAATTATTTTTGCTATCTATATTGCTTCTCTTTAGTTTGATCAGAATTATAACGGATGGAAGATATAATTGTTCGTGGTTGTAATAAAAAAGGTCATAAATACCTAAACACAATGCTAAAAGATGCATGAGTCTGAGGTTATTATTATTAGTATGTCATTTCCATATCTCGGGCCTATGGAGTCCCGGACTTTTGGAATGCGTGCGTGGGGCCGAAGCCAACACGTAGAGGCCCCTTAAGACAGTTTAATCTAAATGTGGTGCGACACCAACCGGCGATTATCCCTGTATGCACTATGGGAGAGCACCCAAAGACAATCCCCGGTTCGTGTAGGACTATTGCAGATTATTATTATTAGCCTGTGCGGCACGCTGAGAGGTGAGGATATGGTATCCCGACGTGCCGGCAGAGTAGGGGAATGATTGGTGATGACGATGATAAAGTAGAAGCAACAGCAAGAGGAATATATACAGTTTATTAAAAACACTTCACAAACTTAGTAACATAGTCACAAACATAATAGTTCACAATATACACATTTCACAAAAGAATCAAGACTTAGGAATTAGAGGGCACGGCCCTAAACAGTATAATATACTTGTTGTTTTAATGAAGGTCGGGGATGCAGTGAGTCAAAAGTGAGTAAAATGAAAGGAAATGCGAATGGAATGGAATGAGAATTTCGTAATTTAAAATGATGATGGTCCGAACAAAAGGCCAGTATGTGCAGAGTTTGTACTCTGCTACACCTGTATGATCCCACTGCTGAGCAAAGGCACCCATGTCTTTCCAAGTATCCCGGTTCTGTGCGAGCTCTATCCAGTCTTTTCGATAACCGTCAAGTCTGAGGTTAAACGAAGGAATATCTTTACAGCACCATCTATATTGTTTTGAGGAACTGGCCTGGAAAATTCCTCGTTATTGTACAAGTGTGGATGTCACGTCTACCTACATTCTACACTCGCAGTCGTACTTCCTCTCCCTGACAATCTGCTGGTGAGATCGCTCCCCGCCGAGCTCAGCGACAGTTCACTATTCATAATGAAATCCTTACACCCGGTGCACTTACAAACAGATACACTATAAGTACAATTAGTGGAGTTTTAAGTATGCTAGAACACTGGCCGTGTAATAGGTACTTACTTTCATCATCATCAGCCCATTAACGTCCCCACTGCTGGAGCACGGGCCTTCCCTGTCATCACGGGGGCCAGTGCGGATTGATGGTTATTAACGACTGCTAATGCAGCCGGGACCAACGGCTTAACGTGCCTTCCGAAGCACGGAGGAGCTCGAGATGAAAACTTTTTTTTGTGGTCACCCATCCTATGACCGGCCTTTGCGAAAGTTGCTTAACTTCAACAATCGCAGACCGAGCGCATTTACCGCTGCGCCACCGAGCTCCTCACTTTACCGAGGTATACTTTAAAGTTCATTAAACTGAAATCAAAAATTATTTTATTCGGACAACATATCAAGGTGTTAGCCTTAGAGTAATCGGCCTCGGCTCAGGGTTCTTTCAAATATTTTTCCTCTCAGACGACGCCCTGAGCCGAGGTTCGACCCCAACTGGGCACCCTCAGGCCTGTTGTCTTAAACGTTGGACTGGGTGAGAGCCTTCAGCGCTCCCCATTTGTCCGGCCAAGTAGTTAATGCCATCTGCGGCAAATCTACAATAAGTTACGTCAAAAAAAGAAACAAAAAGTGCAATCGGAGGTCTGAAAAGAACACTTACAAACCTACTAAGTGAGTATGAATTTACAAAATAAACTGGCCTATATTCGAATTTGTCGCAAATAAAGTTGTCCAGGCTTAATATAAATTCATAAAGTTACGCCAGTAATCCCTAATGGGGTGGGCAGAGCCACAAATAATCCAAAAAAACTCCGTAAGACTAAATTATTTAATTTTAATTTTGTACAAGTATTAAGTACAATCTCTAAAACAGCATTAATGCCATAACAGTAGGCTAAACACCCCACAGCCGGTCACACTCCTCGGTGCGCCAAACAAACGGCTTTTAGAATTCATTCATTTCATTCAGACCTTCGCTTTAGAATTCTCTAAACGCTTCTACACCTACACACACACACACACATAAACAGCCTATATACGTCCCACTGCTGGGCACAGGCCTCCCCTCAATCAACCGGAGGGGGTATGGAGCATACTCCACCACGCTGCTCCACTGCGGGTTGGTGGAGGTGGTTTTACGGCTAATAGCCGGGACCAACGGCTTAACGTGCCCTCCGAAGCACGGAATCATCTTACTTTTTCGGACAATCAGGTGATTCAAGCCTGAAAAGTCCTTACCAAACAAAGGACAGGTTCTACACCTAAATAAGAAAATATTCCTTCACATTTTCGCTGTCGCCCCGTGGCCGCGAATTTAGCGGAGACCAAAGGAGTTGAACGGTGATATAAAAAAGCTATGTTTGGTGGAAATCGGTTCAGGTCTTCAAGGTCATCAGGTCGTTAAATGTGATAGGAATGTTACAAGCTCAGTTTGCTTGCAAGCATATGTGGGATAAGTTTTAATCTTTTAATCGACTGGTGTTAGATTAATATGAGTAAAACGAGACATCCTTGTCTCCAGAAAAGAACGTAGATTTTAAGCAATTTATTTATCATATTTACTTACCATTTACAACCCAATAACCCAATCCCAGGCTCAATGATAACCCTGACAACAGGGTTGATGGGGTTGTTAATCCACTACACAACCCACACGACAGAAGAAGAAGAAGATGTTTACCGTTTTTTGTGCGAATATATCCGCTTCCCGATTACCTTAGGGCCGCGACTGTTATTCTCAAGCAGAGGCATCGAAGGTCCCGGGGAGATATGGGCGAATATTTCTCCTGTACCCAAGGTATATTCGTGGCGAGCAGTAAAGCGGAATTGTTACCCGGGATTCGGGACAGATTCGAGCCAGTGTAAGACACTCGAGTTATTCTATTCTGCCTATCATTTTACTATGAACATTGGGCACAAAGTGGAAAGGAATTGAGTTATGCATAAGTATACTATAAAATAGTAGTAGTAGTAATGTTACAAAGGAAAAGTATTGTTGACTAATTTTATGAATTAATTAATCTCCCTAGCATTATCTTGTTTTTCACAGGGTCTGCTTACCTAACCTGAAAATTTGACAGGTCCGGTTTTTTACAGAAGCGACTGTCTGTCTGACCTTCCAACCCGCGAAGGAAAAACTAGACCAATATAGTAATACAGGTTAGGTCACATACCTCGGAAAATGCATTTCTTGGGAATTTGGGTTTTTTTCACGATGTTTTCCTTCACCGTTGAGCATGTCATAATGAAAACAAATTCGACAATCACTGGTTAAGACCTGTGCTGGATTCGTGCTGGAAGCGTTCTACCAACTGGGCTACCATGGCTCGGTAAAATAGGTAAGTGATACTTACATATCTAGGTCTATGATTTTTGAGTGATTGGCATAAAAAAAATCAATAGTAATTGGATGTTTAGATTAGTTGTCAGCAAAATGGTCAAGTTAGGTTAGCGGATTCTGTTAAAAAACAAAAAAAACTAAAAAATGATGATTGATTGTTGATTGATGGTTGATTGTTTTTGATTTTTGTTTTGATTGTTTGATGTAAAATTGTCCGAAATAAAACACAATGGTGCTAATTCCTGTAAATACCATCTAATTTTATTTTAAGTTATATCTGTCATTTTCTTATCCGCCGAAAAGGAAAGGGACGGGTAATCGACAAGCATAAAATTTATGGAACACACGTCAATTTTAAGCACAAATCTAAACCAACCGTCTAAAAATTTTACGTCAGTCAATAACCCGACACATTAATTTACTCATTCTTCCTAAAATTAAGAGCTGTGAATCATCCGTCCCTTTCCTTTTCGACGGATATGAAAATGACGGATATAACTTAAAATAAAATTAGGCGGTGTCTCCAGGAATCGGGGCCATTTTCTTTTTATATTTTTTTTGGTAATATCGGGATAAAGCCATAGAGATGTAATTAAAATAGGTATTATATGTTAAACCAGTTAGGAAAACAATTATAAGTTTAATTAGATTTATTACTTAATATCCTTTTTTTAATCAGTTTAAGGTCATTTCCAGAAACCGTTTACTTATTTCTTGAAGTTGTTTAAATAACGAATTTGAGGTTACATGATAAACGGCACAATGTGAGCTGAATATTTCGTAATATATGAGTTCCAATGTACGCATTTTCACAGAAAAACACGCAGTAACGCAACGCAGCGCCTCTGTGTAAATTCTTTATACATATAATAATAATGATTGTTAGAAAACAAATCTTCGGTACTTACCTAAGTAAATGTTCCGTTACTGTATGCAGTCTTGTACAATTTCAGCGAGGGATTTACTCAGAATATGTATTTAAGCTCGCACGGGCGTTTTCCTTGCTAATTCTCCTTTATGCTGAAATATAATTAATTTCTGTTGAATTTCCTGGAATTTCAATGGAGACTATTTAAGGAATATTGTACCAACCTACCTATTTATACCAAGTTACCTGTTTATTTATATAATACAAATATTCATAAACATTTACAACATTGAAAATTAGAGCATTAAGGACAACTGCACAACCATAGGCTCGACACCCAAAAATTTATGTAGTTTATACTTAAACGAGGTTACAACTACATGCTTACTATTTTGTCGTTAAAGCGACCACCGTGGTTGTACCACTATATTGTCGTAGTGAGATATGCCCCTTAGACCGCATCATTACTTACCATCAGATAAAATTGTGGTCAAAATACGAACCTATCGTAAAAAACATGCATTCCTGTAGAACTTTATTTTAAGTTATACCTGACATTGTATTTTCAGCCAAATAGGAAAGGGATTATAGCAAATATTTAGGATTAAGGGCATATAGCAAATAGGGAAATTTTATGGAACACATACGATAATTTTAGGCAGAAATCTTAGGCCAGGCGCGCAATACGAGTTTTTCGCCGCGCGGCAGAAAAGAGCAGCGGCCTAATGTCGCACTGTAATACTGCGCCGCTGCGGTGGCTCTGCCGTCAAGTGCGCGCAATACAATTTAAAACTGTTTGGTACAGAATTACAGTGTGACATTATGCCGCTGCTTTTTCTGCCGCGCGGCGAAAAACTCGTAGTGCGCGCCTGGCCTTAAATCCCTCTTAAAATTTTACATTGACCAATAACCCGACAGAATTGACAGCCCGTTTGCCGTGTACTGTTCACACGTGACGGTTTGCATACCAACGAGATAAATACCTATTTAATTCGCTCGGGCAAAATTAATTATTTAATTTATTGAATTCATTTATTTTAAAATTACCAACCGTCAATCATCCTCTTCCTTTTCGGCGAAAAAGAAAGTGACAGGTATAAAATTTAAAATAAAATTAAATTTTTCGCCTGCAGTACGCTCCCGGTAATGATTTATTTGTATTTGAGCTGAGCACATTATCCTTGTCGCTAGTAGTAGTTTACCCAGTATTCGTATTTTAATAATAAACAATGAGTCCACTTTGCTTCTAAGTTACCTACTTTAGTATTCTGCACTCAAAGCACTAGGTATTATTTATTTTAAGACAAATGTGGGCACGGCATTAAAAAGGCGTCATAAAACCGGGCACTTTACGGGCGAAAGGTAAATATTGACAATCTTTAGTGGCGATAAAATCAACTACTACACTAAAACTTGTGCCATAAGAGTGGTTTCTGCGAAAATGGTACCTCCTAATAGCGCGCTATCTCTTATCCGCGGGGTAGGTAGAGGTATAGGTATATCAAATACCCGCACTTCTCGCCAAGTCCCATGTAATACTGCCGAGCCTCTAGCCATTAACCGCGCACTAAGCGTGAAAATCACGTGATATCATCTAACATGAATTCAAACTCATATATTCGAATTCTGTGATTTTTAGAGCCCTCCCCTCAATCAATCGGAGGGGATATAGAGCATACTCCACCACGCTACTCCTCGGCTGGTTGGTGGAGGTGTCTATTACAGATAGATAGATAAAATACTTTATTGAGCACAATGGACACAAGATACAGAAATAAGGACAACAGATACAGAAAGGCACAACAGGCGGCCTGCTGCTTGAGCAATAATGCAGTAATTTCTAAACACAGCTTCTTTTTCTTATCGTGTGGATTACCAACCTCATCAACCTGGTGTCAGGGTTATTATTGAGCTGACATGACTCATGTAACGACTACATACTTACTTACATCAGTAAGTAGTAACCGGGACCAACGGCTTAACGTGCCTTCCGTAGCACGGATCATCTTACTGACGGACAATCAGGTGATCAGCCTGTAATGTCCTAATCAAATTAGGGATCACAAAGTGATTTTTGTGATATGTCCCCACCGGGATTCGAACCCGGGGCCTCCGGATCTTGAGACCAACGGTCAACCACACACACACACACATACACAAATGTGAATTATGTATATATAAGGGTTACAGTTGTTATTACTCCCATGTGTCTTGATGAGAATATATTAGTATATATACGATTCAACTCACGCCTATTATCCACCGGGGTAAGCAGAAACAATGGAATTCCATTTGCTTCGATCCTGACACACTTCTCTCGCTTCCTCCACATTCGTCAATCGTTTCATACACGCATGCCGGTGCAGAGTAGATCGTACTGAACCTTTTCTGAAGGACATCTCTGATCTGGCCCTGGGGCCCTATCTCAATAGGACCGCGGTGGCGCACCATTTCGGCACCACGAAAAAAATGTACCGTAAGTATGCAGTTGTTGTTATTATATATGATGTTGATACACACACACATACACATGCACACACATACACAGACACACACACGCACACGCGCACACATTTTGTTTGTTTAATTGATTGATTTGATTTTTATAATTGTTACAGTTAGATTATAATATTACTGTTTCCGCAAAAATGTACGACGGAACCCTGCTTTCCAAGTCATAAGTTTTCCACTTAGTTTGGAAGTCAGTGAACCATGCTTTGTACCATGTTCTAGTTAAAAATAAGCTCAATGTAGTAAACATTGTTACTGTAACTGTTGTCAATATACTATTTATTTATTATGTATTATTGATTGAGTTGAGAAAGGGTTTATAGGTACTACTGCATATATTGTGTTGGTAGCAATGGTCGGCCCCTTTATCTTTATCCGGCCAAAGCACATCTACAATACTAGCTTACCTAGGGTATACTCTGAACCAAAGCACATACAATCACTGTATTTTTTCATTTAAAATTCAACGCGAAGTTATAACGCGTAATATCTACTCCGTCTGCCATTACCTTCAATAAGGAATATAAATGAAAAACATTTGAGACGCGGTTCATTTCCAAATAAGATTACTAAAATGCCCTTTTTATGAACGAAGGGAAATGTGAACGAAGTCGAGAAAACGGAAATATAACAAATTCAAGAATACATTTCTCCTGACGACAAAACATAAAATGTAAGGTGCGTAAGTTGTTGTTTTTAGAGATTTTTGCGTTTGTGTTTTGTGTTTCTCTAGTTTACGCACCCGACAGGGCCTTCCCAGTGCCCTGTTAATCAAAAGAACCATGACCGTAACTGAATGAGACCCGTCCTCCCCTTCCAACAGCTAATTTATTGTATTTCGAATTAATTCTAACTTCAAATTCCATAGGGTTTAGTAATAAAATTAAAAAAAATTGTCGAAAATCGAAATAGGCTGAAACAATGTTGTACGATCACGAGCATTAATATGTATACACTTTGGTACCATGTCACATTAACTTTTTGACAAATTGAACTGTAAGTCTCACTAAATGTCAAATATGTTAGTGCGACAGAGTCCTAAAGTGGGTACATTATATTGCTCATGACTGTACATGTTACAAGTGTCAATGTTTATTTTAGAAGTATATTTTACAATCCCTCTTCTTTTTTGATAAACGTAATTTACACGTACTTGTGAGTAACTTGGAGCTTGTGAACGTGTAGACTAGTAAGTTTGATAAACGCGGCACGGGTCTGTTGTCATTTTCATACCGAGAAAGACCCCTAAGCGCTCCCCACTTCTCCGGACAAGTTGTTAATGCCATCTGCGGCAAATATGCCACGTCAAAAAAATATTTAGAACCGAACTGCACTTGAACTGTTACATTAACGGTTGCCTGGAAGAAACGCTTTATGCGATAAGGCCGGCAATTGACATGTATTTATTACCAAAATTAAACTAAGTTAATAAGTAAAACGATTGAACTTACACAATTTTTCTTTCGTACCCTCATAATGTGAAAAGTATTTTTTTTGTTACTATTCACAAAACGTTTTAAAAAGTTTATGACATCCGTTTATTGAATTCCCCGGAACAGAGAGAATTCATTTACTTACATCCAGTAATTGTTTTAATTTTAACGAAGGGACCGTTATATCTTACTCGTATTTTAATTACAAACCTTAGCCTAGCCTGGATTTCTACCTACTTGAGCTGAATTGGCATGTTATACAAAAAGGTTATAAATATACAGTTGTTATATCCACACTAATAATTATTATAAATAACAACAATAATAATTATTATAAATAACAATAATAATTATTAGTATGGATATAACGTACCATGACGTTTTTAATAAATTTGTCGTGTCTTATTAAGTGTCCAATCGTATTGCCTTTTCTGTTCTCGATGACGTTAGTTAGCCTACATTAATATTTTTTATCATTTATCAACGTATATTATAGAGGCACATAGGACGTGTCCAGATGATTGTATTTACGAGCATGTCGTAAACTATATCCCACGACTATATCCCAATTGGGGTAGTAAGAGGTACATCCATCGCAAGATGAACTAACTCTCCACACGCCATCTAGACACTAACAGAAAGTTAGACCAACGTGATAGGTGGTGAGCCGTATCACTAATGAATTGTGTGCAATCCATCAAGAATTCATCCAATAATTACTATACATTTTAATCTCATGATGAGTTATTACATATTTGTGTATATCACGTGTATATATATACGTACATAAGTATAACACCTTATGAAAAAGTACCAGTATCAAGTGGTGTAAATGTATATAATATCAGGTTATTAACATCTAAGCAGTGTTTGGCTAAGCGAAATAATTTGAAACTCTTGCCTACTTTGCAGGCGTATATTGTGCTTTATATCGTAGGTATCTATAAACAAATCGTGGTTAACTTACATCGTGACCTAGTTAAACTTCATAAAATAGTCGTAGCACTATTAGATTTCACGTAGCGGTGGTTACGGAAACGCTACGAGAGTCGTAGCTCGTAGCAAGCTCAAGGGCTTTCAGAGGTAACTCAACTAAGATACGTGTACATTACGTAGTAAACGATACTTAGTGTTAGAGGTAGGTTAGTTTAAGAATGTTAAATGTTTAGGTAACATGAATACTGTTACTTATGCCCAGTTTACGGAGATGCGGCGTGTCGCGCGGTGTTATCAAACATTATAAATGAATGAGAGTGTTCACAGAGCAGCGATAAAGCGCGCGCGCTAACAAGCCCTTCTCTGCTGGATTGTGAGCAAAGAGGATGCATAGCCATATAGTAAATAACAATACTACGTATAGAAAGGACACTTTTTCCCCGCACCAATTCTAGCTTGAGTTCCCCCCCAAATTGCATGTTATCGTCGTATCTTAATTTAAATAAACTGATGGGCTATGTTCTCTTCAACATAGTCAACCCATCAGAAATATGTTTTAATTAATTTCAGCACAAATCTAAAACTACCATCTAACAAACATTGGCCAATAACCCGACAGAATTAAGTTGACAGGACACGTTTTGCATACAAGCAAAATACCTATATGATTCGCACGGGTTATTCATTCGATCACTTTTTTAAAATTAACCAGATGTCAATCATCCATCCCTTTCCTTTTCGGCGGATAAAAAAAATACACTCAAAATAAAATTAGATGGTGTCTACAGGAATTAGCACTATTATATTATTATATTTAATCTAAGTATATTTAAGTTAATAAGGCTACAATTATCTGTTATTTTCTATAAGTAGTTAAAATAACGAGCGTAAGGTTCAAGCAGGTACATCAGCAAAGAAAAGGTTTCATAATAACACAATCCCTACTTAACTTATTTCCGCGGCTTTTTGCTCTATATATGATAATACCCTGTTTGATAATAAAGTAACCTAAAGTCTCGCTTGGTATAAAAGAGTATGATAAAGTATTACGTCAGTTGAGTCCTCATTAAAAATACCTGCTTCCCACGTAACGTACCTACTTAGGTATTTTAACATAGATATGACTTGTGATGACTTGATATTTGAATATTATGAGATTCAAGAGTATAACTTTTGATATTACTACTGCTCTTAGATGGGAGGTTCTCGACCTATTCAAACAATTCAGCAATTCTCTTGAATAATGTTATATTTTCATAAACAATTTTAACTTTCGAACTCTTCATAGTAGATTCCCGCAACCGATAAAAATTCCCGCCACCTCCATTCAAAAGTTCCCGTCTGAAAAAGAAGAAATCAAAACTAAAATCAAAAGAAAGGATGTCACTTAAATATTATTTATTCGTACACTAAAACCCTATCTACTTGTCCTACTTATACGGGGTGTTAGTGACATCGTAACAAATACTGAGGGGGATGCTGCAGCTCTTCATAACATTCCATTGCATAAGTTAATTGAAAACAAAATCAAAAAACAATCAAGAATTTTGCGACGGAAAATTATCTCAGAATCATGGTCTGAATCATCCCCCTCAGTATTCGTTACGATGTCACTAACACCCTGTACATTATCATATATGTAGAAGAATAATATGAACACAGACAACTGCGAGTGGAGTCCTCATTAAAAATGCCGGCGTGGAACGTAACGAATACAATCATATGTGAATGTTTTTCATATTTCATGGTAATAATGAACTTACAGACTCATACTTTTAGAGCCGTAGTAACCCAGTTGGTAGAACGCTTGCCTCTCACTTTGAGGTCGCAGGTTCGAATCAAGCACAGGCCTAAACCAATGATTGTCGAATTTGCTTTCGAATTCATGTTTGGATCATAAATAATTATTACATGCTCAGCAGTGAAGAAAAACATCGTAATGAAACCCAAATTCCCGAGAAATGTATTGGGTGGATGATGTGTTGTGCCTGGGTGTAATAACAAGGGTCATGATTTATACCCAAAAACAAAGATTAAAGATATCTGTTATCCATGAAATTAGAAAGTTAAGCGAAGGCAACTCCTTCACAGAGCGGAGCGCCATGTGAAAAAGATACTTACCTATATTTTAGGATAGGTAAACGATAAGACAGTAAAGGCGACAGAAAAATCTAGTTACCTAAGCGTGAAAACTTGTATACTTATTATATAAAACGTTTCACGAAAATCACCGAAGCTATAAAAACCCAGTGAAAGGAAAGATGAACGAACGCAACGTATTGAGCGCCCGCAAGTAATTTTCAGCATCATTTCGCATCGTCTTCAGCAATATATCAGTCCGCTGGTTCCCTATCAGCAGCACACACTCTGCTGTATCTAAAAACCTATCTAGTAGTAGATCATATAATATACACAGTTCAGTGTGTATATATTTTTCAGTGGTTAATCAATGTTACATTGGCTATTATTAATATGGTAATAAATTAAATTTCTTGATTTGGTTTGTTATTATTATCACCTGGTAGAAAATTCTGAAGAGCAATAAGTCCACCAAGCGCCTAATTTAAATTGTTTCTTGTGTAACACACAATAATGTATATTATGCAAGTGGCTATTCTAAATCTAAATCTTCAAAAGAAAACACAATCGTTATACCCAAAAATTTATTTTGAAAAATCTATACAAATTCAATAAAATTCTCATAGATCACGCGTTTAAACGTAGGTATACTTAATTATATTATAACATTACTTATATCTCGTTTCAATCTTAACAAACCTACGACCCATAACATGAAGGCGATTTGGCTGTGACAATATGATCAGTCGTTTAGTATAGTCAGGTAGCTATCATTATTTGGACAACTATTTACTAAACATTTTAAAACATTTCACCTTATTACATAACGAAGACTAAAAATAGACTAGAGGTAGAATTAAATAATAATCCGCGCCACGAAAGAAGTCTACGGATTTTAAAGGAACTAATTGGCGAGTCATAATAATTCTATGCAGAATCTGCGACACTAGCGCCGCGGCCGCGGGACTTATTTCAAGACATGACAATAAGGCACAGCCTATATCAACCCAGTTTAGCTTTCAGTCTTCGTTTTGTAATAAGGCTGATTATTAGTTTTCTCAAAATATGTATCATATTATGTTCAGGGGGTTAAAATGGCCACATCGAAGCAATTCATCTAAGAAAGCAATATTGCTATTTGACATTGTTTGCATTTCCCACTAACTTTTATATGCGCAAATGTCAAATTGCAATATTGCTTTCTTAGATGAATTGCTTCGATGTGGCCATTTTAACCCCCCAGTTCCTTCTAAGGCTTATGTGTTTATATCAGCATGGAGAGCACACAAGATCAGATAAGTAGGAAGTGTAGAAACAGATAAGATAGGAAGTCAAAGAAGGAAGAAAGTATAAGGAAAGAACTCGGACTACGAGCAATGGTGAGGCGAACACTTTCTGATAACACTTTAACAACATTTCTTTTTTACTTTTCTAACAACATTTCTGATAAAAAATACATCACCTTCCTCCTTTGGTGGCAGGGTAAAGAATTCTAAAAAAGGATTTTTGTTAACACTCACCCATGCTTAGAGAAACTCTCAAATACAAAATTAAATGGAAAAAATCGGACTCGGACGGGACTTGAACCCGCTGCTCTTGTCACAGCTCCTGTGTTGTGTGTTCTTGTAACTCTAAAAAAGTATAAGAAGAAACTGGAACGGAATTTAAAGATCAGTAAATCGAAGGATAAAATAATCATAATTATATAACATAGGGAATACTACATAAATTATAAAAAAATGTAGGAGGGGCGAAGTCAGTAACATTCTGTAATCCAATGGGTAGATCTTCGTACACCGGTGGTGACAGTTAACGCAAAAATATCCCTGAATCTTTGGTCTTTTCGCAAGTATCCAGTTAGGACTTACATAAGTTGGCGACAAACATTGTCTAACTGGATATTTGCAAAAAGGTAAAAGATTCTGGAATATTTTTACGTTCACATACATAGATAAAATCACGTCTATTTCCCGCCAAAGTAGAGACTGTGGAATTTCATTTTCTTCGATCCTGACACACTTCTCTTGCTTCCTCCACATTCATCAATCGTTTCATACACGCACGCCGATTCAGAGTAGATCGTACTGAAACTTTACTAAGGATATCTCCAATTTGGTCAATGAACAATGAACGTCCTTCGAGGTCACTTTCACTGTGATGATACTGACTTTCGGTGTTCGAAGTACTACCCTAATAAGTGTAAAAATATACTTTGCAATATTTCGCGCCAGCAAGTTTGAACAATAGAACCATGTTTTAACTTTTTTCCGTCCTACTACTTCAGCTGCGTAACACAAAACTTGATAAAAAGAAATAATCATTTTTATCTACACTCAATTTCATTGGTTTCACACAAATTAATACTTTAAGAAAAGAATATGGCAAATGCCCTGATTCCCGCAGACATCTAATTTTATTTTAAGTTATATATACCTGTCATTTTCTTATCCGCCGAAAAGGAAAGGGACGGATAATTAGCAACTGCTATTACTTTGTGATCCCAAGTTTGGTTAGGACATTACATGCTGATCACCTGATTGTCCGAAAGTAATATGATCCGTGCTTCGGAAGGCACGATAAGCCGTTGGTCCCGGTTACTACTTAATTGATGTAAGTAAGTAGTCGTTACATGAGTCATGTCAGGGACCTTCTTTGGCGGCTCAATTGACGAGGTTGGTAATCCACCTCTCAACCCACACGAGAGGAGATTAACAACTGTTAATTTTAAAATGAATGAATAACCCGGCCGATTCAAATAGGCTTCTTGCTGATATACAACCCGTTTAACGTGTGTTATCAACTTAATTCTTTCTTTTGAGAGGGTTGTTTAAATTTCTTCATAAAATTAACATGTGTTCCTTAATTTTTATGCCTGTCGATTATCCGTCCCTTATAACTTTAAATAAAATCAGATCTGGTGTATACTGGAACCATCATCGAAATCAATTAAAAACCAATTAACACATTTTTTTTATATGGCAATGTAAATGACACTATTGTACTTTGAAGTTATAAAATTTGTAATGGAATCGTTATGCATTCTAACATCAACTAAAAGCAACAAAGTAAATAATATAACTTGTAGAAATTAAATGACTTACTTACTTATAAAAACTACAGCTAAAAACATACACAAAAACATTACAATATTGACGATATTGTAATATAGTTTATTACTTTTTTATCACAATTTAAAAATGGGATCCATTGACCAATTAGATTATTAACCTCTAATCTGTCGAGATACTAGACACAACAGATTTTAAGCTGTGTCTCTTTTAGATCTGCGAACTAGCTATGCCCTTAGGATGTCGCGCCCGTTGCAACAAATGAACAGATTCTATTGGCTACGCCACAAATGAACCAACTATATTCGCTCACATTATGTCGCGGCGCGCGCGACAACAAATAAATGTTTCTATGATGGTCCTTGAAAGCGTGTTCTAATGCAAATTATAAAACGCCTGTGCCCAGCAGTGGCCATATTAGGCCATCTATGTACATAATGTTATTGCAATTGTTTTTTTAATTGACCCATTTGACTTGTGTATTTTCATTATTTTAAATCAAAATAAGAAAAATATTGAATTATTTACCTCCTAAAATTGCAAATGTTTTCTTGTTGATAGTAATTCACTAGTACATACTGGCTATTAAAATCAAATGATGTTTTCCCAATCTAAATATGCATGATGAATCATTCAACTGATAAGGCAACAACTGATTGATTTTGTTACAAACCTTACATTTTTATTTTGTAGATATATACATGTAATGATGTCTCTTTTCACATATTTCGATCTAATCAATTACACAGATTTACCATTTAACTGAATTGTCTCTTGAAATAGAAAAAACAGACAAAGTAAATGTTCCGTTAAATATAAAATAACCTAATTTCAAAAACCATTTGTACAGCTCTCTATCTTAGTACCACAGTCAGTTAAATTGTAAATCAGTAATTCCAAAATATATCATTGACTTTGCTCTTTCTATTTAAAGTCTAGCCAAAAAGAGCTCCACAATTTGAGCATCTTCTGTTCTTGAGAGCGAGACAGCACAATATTCCTAGAGGGAAAAACAAGATGGCACATAATATACCAAGGCAGGTGAAGTCGTCTTCAAGGATACCAACGCGGCAGGCAGGGCAGGCTCCAACAGCAATGATGGGTGGTGGTATGATGATGTTGGTAGCACCATAGTTGGGTACGTAGCTGGGGGCTGATGGAGTGGTACCGAATGGTGTGTAGCCAGGAGGCGGAGGGGGGTAAGCTCCTCCGGGTGGGGGGTATGCTCCCCCTGGCCCCGGTTGGGCTTGTGGTTGTGGGTGAACTTGTGGTTGAGGTCCTGAAATAATATAAATTTAATAGTTATAACAAAATAGTATGAATATAATTATAAGATCTCCTATTTAATAAAATAAATTCACTTCAAAATACTACTAACTATTGTTGTTTACAAGGCAGGCCTGTTAACCCTCATTGACACTTAATTTGTTTGAGTAATTAAATTATAACAATATTTGTTATGAAATAGGTATAGGATTGTCATTGTTCAGCATTACTATTTTAGAGTTCCTAATAACAAATAGTATTTCTAAGACCTTTGTAATAAATTTCCCTAGGTAAAAAAACTTATTGGAAACTTAAAAGATTAACTTTTACCAAATACCTAATCTAATTAAGAATTTAGGTTGTTGTTACGCCCCAAAGAGACACAAGAAAAATCTGAGATAAACAATGATGGCAGCTTATTATTGTGAAATAAGAACTTAGCAGATTGACACGCTTCTTGCTGGCCTGGTTTGTCAGAAAATACGAGCATTATACAAAAATGACATTAAGAAGCGGAACAACTAATAAACAGTGTTATCTAAATGCCGCATAGAAGTTAATTTTCATCGAACATTGCGCAGTATCGCAGGCTTATCGCATTGTGTAGTGCATTTACATAGTCGGTAAGGTATTAGTCGATTTCCATACAAGTATCATGTTACCTTGCGGATATGTGGCGGAATATGGCGGGGGTTGTTCAGTAACAGTCGGTTTCTCCATATTTAACACCAAAAGACAGTATTTAAGCACTTTTGAAGAAGTTTTTCCTCAATAACAACGCTTCAACAAAACTCCGAAACTCGTTTTGCGATGACAGAAAACAGCTGTCAAAGTCAAAATTATGTTACCATGTCGGGATTCTGCGAAATCTACCATTTTGTAATATGGCAATATTGAAATAAGGTTTCGTTTAGAATAACGTTTTTTAAAACGCTGTTAACCTGTGTGGATTTACTAACTGGTCATTACTCATAACAATGAACGCTGGAAAAAATATCCTAGATCTTTCTTCTTTTCGGTGTTCAATGATTTACCCACCTAGATAATTTCTGTTGTGACAGTGACCCGAGTCAAGATGTCCCGAATAAAGGTACAGAGACAAGTTCAACTTCAAGAATTTCAAAAAGAGAAGAGCTCGGTGGCGCAACGGTTAACGCGCTCGGTCTGCGATTGTTGAAGTTAAGCAACTTTCGCAAAGGCCGGTCATAGGATGGGTGACCACAAAAAAAAGTTTTCATCTCGAGCTCCTCCGTGCTTCGGAAGGCACGTTAAGCCGTTGGTCCCGGCTGCATTAGCAGTCGTTAATAATCACCAATCCCGCGTGGTGGTTTAAGGCCCGATCTCCCTATCCATCCATAGGGAAGACCCGTGCCCCAGTATTGGGGACGTTAATGGGCTGGTGATGATTGTAGGCGTGTTATAACTTCTATGGTAACAATAATAAGTATGTAATTATATAGTTCCTAAACCACAGTCTTTTTTCCATTTACTCCTTTCTTTTTTTTTTCATTTATTTATTGCAAAAAAGGCCCCTCCCCCCCCTCCTTTATGAACTCCCCTTTATGATATTTACTCATTGTTTTTAATTCTACTTTACGAGAATCCCCTTTCTAACAACTCCTCGCGATAGTTCTACTGCAATGCTAAAATTCAGTACAAATATCAATCTACGATAATCGTAAGCGCATTAAATGAAACACGTTTAACTTTAGAACTTTCAATATATTCATTGTATTTCACAAAACAATAACTATTAACGTCATTAACTAATCATATCTACGTACTTGCTTGCTAAAATATTTACATGCAAATGTCCATATTGCCATACTACTTATAGATTGGCCCAGACCCGAGCTCATGTTTGAATATAATGCAAGAGAGTCTATTGATAATTTAAGAAACAGCTAAATATTGGCATAAAAACAAAAATCTACGTTTATTTCAAAATATACAATCATTACATTATTCTAATAACATTAACATAATTTGTTTCTCATATTTACATACAATGGAAAGTTTTAAATTCACAAAGAAAATATAGAGCAATCTGGAATCAAATTAACACAACATTTTAAAGTAACGGTAAAAAAAAAATGCAAACATTTCTACAACACTTGTTTATTAAGTGTAATTGTTCATATAGCTATTTTAAATATAGGAAAGTAGTTTTATTTATCACAAAATTGCGTCATGATAAAGCGAGTAACGACAAAAATATTTTCGTAACATACTCGTCAACTATGGCTAATCTTGCCAGCAATTTACCATTTACTTTCAGAGTTTACATACCCTGTAACGCGCTGTTTATTTACAGTGATAAAAAGAGTAGAAATTCAATGCCTTATTGGCAATACTGTCGCACAGAGAGCCAATCGAATGGCTGAAAAATATATTGCCAATAAAACTGTTTTTTTCTTTTTATTTTTTTTACGATCAAATTAATCAACGTCGTCATAGTCGTAATTAATATTAAACAGAGTACCTATCCATGCGCAATGCATACGTCACTTTACACAGAAACAACAGTTTTCTAACAACAGTTTACTGTCGACATGTGTATTATACTATATTTGTTGTCGACAATTTCTTCGAATCAAAGTCCATTCACACTACAACTATGATATAATCGGATATTTAGTATATACTCGATTTTATCTGTGTAATATTTTAGTTAATAAAGTGATGTCTCCAACAATTATTACAATAAATTAAGTCTATTTATTGAGATTCCTATTGTATTGGATAGGTGTTGGAATTTATTAAAAACCGAAAGTAAAATTACCTAATTTTGTGCATCGTAATTACTTTTGTGAATCTTATCAGAAGAATGTGTCATCTAGGTAGTGAAATAGAAATATTCGAGACAAAATAGCGAGTAACACCGTGAATTAATTGTAAACTTTTAAAAAGTTCCGATAATCGAGTCACGTCAAGATTTTGGTCCAAGAAATATTCCATTCTGCAAGGTGAATATTTCCAGTCAAGGAGCACTGGCCTTCTGTGATGCATGGTTACTATTTTCAGTATGCAAACAAAACAATAACTATTAACGTCGAACGTACAATGGTACTGTCATTTTAGGGTACCAATGATATATAAATACCGCAGATAAAGCGCGTCATATTATAACAATACGACGAAAACTGGACGCTAACTTAGTTATACAAAATATTCATACGCAGCGTTATATGGACTCAATAAAAATCGTCATAAAATACGTAGGTATGCTCCTCGTCTTAGCATCGACAGCGCGTGGTGATTTGTAACGCGGACCGGTTATACAAATCCACATGCTGCCAGTTCGTAATTATAATTGCGAACTATGGAATGTCAGAGCGTTGCTGTTTCTTTTCGTCCCACTTTTTGAGCGCTTATGTTCAACCTTCGGTATTTATATATTAATGGTATGTACCAATATTTTGAATGTTCCATTTAAGTGTTTTGTAAGGTTTTATATGCCTACGTTCTGTCTTAGTTCATGAGAAATAGTAAACAAAATTGAAGCAGCCTGGACCCCTATTGCGTGGGGGACCTATTACTTAGTAGGTGTACGTATAATCCGTGCAAATTAACTGCACACGCGTCAAGAAGGTTGCATACTAGCTAGGTGTCTATTTAATTCGCACGGGTTATGTGTGTATTGTGTATTTAGAAGCGCATGGGCACCCAACAGCCGGATTGTTCGTCACGGCGGTAATAGTGCGGCCGGTTGTCCGGGAACACCGTCACGGCTGGGAACGGGTGCTGCTGGATGAACTTCAACGTCATACGGATCTGGAAGAGAAATTATCAAAATCAAATACAAATCATCCATCCAATCGATATGGCACGGACATCAAGCGCTCACCTTATTGATTTACTACTTACGAATTGTATGCCGATAAAAAAAGAATTATCAAAATCGGTTCATATACAACGAATTTATGCCCGAACAAACATAAAAAAAATATACGGTCGAATTGAGAACCTCCTCCTTTTTTGAAGTCGGTAAAAATAGATATCTTCTTCACATCGGCCGGGTTTGCATGACAACCGCGCCGCGCGCGGCACGAATTATATTGAGCGCTTCGACCAATAAATGATACGAATGCTATCTACGTAGATGGACCTCAAACGGCTATTGGTCGAAGGCCTCGATATAATTCGCGCAAAAACTGTTTTATCTATAACTAATACTTTAATAGTTGAAGTTGTTACTTTTCTAACTGTAATTTGATTTTGTAATTACCTAAGTATTAGTGCATGTTGTGTCGGCAAGGCGCTTAGTTTTTATATTATGTATTAACTGCAAACTGTAACCATATATCAGTGTATTTGTTGGTTTGGTTGCTTGACCAAATAAATAAATAAAATAAATTAAAATTTGTTAACTTCGCCATTTTATTGACTGATTCAAGAATGAGGAATTTGTGTCAAATAGCAAAAAAAATTTTCGCATAAAATGTTCTTGGCAAGAGGGAAACCACTGCCCTATTTTTCCCTAAAATAGCATGGAGAATGCTGCACCGACAAGAGCGTGGCTCTTAAATTGATAATGATGATGGGTCACCACATCGCCAGCAACTAGGAATATGTCGTGAGCGTATGTTATGTATCCACCTACATTATGCACGAAATGCGGCGGCTCGACAGCGGGCGTGGTGCTTAGATGCTGCAGTATGAAGTCGTCGGACTGCTCGAGCCAGAGGTCGACGCCTCTAAGCGGGTCGTAGTTGAACGGGCCCACGCGCAACATACCCACACCGTTGTCATAGATGTCTAGCACCTGCAATAAATGACAACAAGGTTATTGACCATAATGTACTGAGATATTAGATGCAATTAATAAGAAGAGGGCAAAAAACTCCTGATAAAAATAGGTACTTAGATACTACTTCAATGCTCGAAAAATCACGGATCAAGTATTAAAATGGACATCATCATCATTTCCCTAGCGTTATCCCGCGCTATCCGCGCTCCGCGTACGGAGAGTACCTCAAATAACACAAAATCTCGAAGTTGGACCAGTCTTAACAGGAATCTTATAACGAAAAAGGTATCATTTTGATGCCGATTCGGGAAACCACAAGCCTAATTTTTGACTTAATTTGACAGCATTAAAACTAGTTCCATCTCCTTCTTGCACTTATTGTAAGTGAAGGACGGCGACTGGTTTGGGAGCTGTCAAACTAAAATCAGGTTAAGTGTGTGTCCGACCGAATAGGCACCATTGCCGAACGAAATATGGGGACGCTCGTTCCCGTCTCACCTCTCTACAGCCATAGCTGTCAACCCCGATGTTGCTGCCTTGCCACCTGCAGGAGCCGCGATCGTTGGGGCCGTCTAGCCGGCAGCGGTTCTCCGTCTGCCATACCTTCAATAGTGAGATCTCGATCAGCGCCGGTAAGTGTTACCCCAAGCATCCCAAGTGTGTGATGCCCCCTTCATTTACCTTTTTTACCATAATAGGCTAATTTCCTACCAGTCAAACCAGTTACTTTTTACTAAACGTCAAAACACGTGATCGTTATGGAATTTGTATGCAAAAGCACACTGTGACGTCGTAGAAAAACGTGATAAAACGTCAGACTTACTATTACGTTACCTTGATTACAATTCATAAATAAGTTAAATAGAAAAAAGAAGTTTTTCGGTAGTTTTATATCTGTCTTTATTTAGTAATCAGAATTTCATAATTTATCTTGAACCTGATCGCAGCCTAAACTCCTAGTGCGCGGGGGGACATATAAAGTAGGTGTGTGTATAATCCGTGCAAATTAACTAAACACGCGTTAAGAAGGCAGCCACTGCAGGGAGGGTAATATTTTTATTATGGTCATAATCATAAGCAGCTTAAGCTAGAACGTGATTTTTTGTAAAATAAGCGTGTTATGTATTTATATTTTCTTAAAGAACATTCATTATTTCATTTTATTTACCCTCAGTCGGCAGGATGGTAAAGCGTTAATAATAATGTAGAACCTTTTTTGTAGATTTTCCCCGGAGAGAAGTATAGGGGACAACTGTGAACATGGGGGCATCACAAACCCGGGTATATTTGGCTTATGGGTAAATCCGGCACTGATCTTGATCGGGCATCTCATACCATAAACCTGGCTATCTACCCTGATCTCCCTTGGTTGAAACTGTTTAAAAAGTAGCGTTTCTGATCACGGCTTTCATATTTATGCCGAGAAGAGTACACAGACACACACACAATGATGGAAACCAACCTGTACCCCGTAGAATGAACCACCTCAATCTCTTTTTGATGTATTATATTGCTGGCTTTCAATAAGAGAGTCCTTCGTCCATCACTTTGTTCAAATACGACGCTTCTAACACCTCGACCTCGCCTCAAGTAGTTTATAAGTATAGGTTTCCATGAAACACTCTATGACACATCTCCGCTTTACTGGAAATCAATACGTTTACTGGAATATAATCGAAAGTAAAGAAGATTCGCCTAAACCAAAGCCGGTTTAGGTGTTAGGAGCGTCATAATTCAACATCTCTCAAAACAAAACACCACCAACCTGCGCCGAATGGGGTCCCCCAGTGATAGTCCGGGCCCCTCGAAGCGGCAACTCGGGTCCTTTATCCGGGAACGTGGCGGGGAACAGGTCCCCCGCTCGTATGTCGACGCCCACGCCCGTGACCAGGGGCGCTGGTGAGCCCCCGCCCAGGGCTGTGTTCAGCTCGCAACAACACGCAAGCGTCAGGTCTATCTCTACGGTCAACCGGTGGAATGATACTGGAAGGGAGAAAAGAAATTATTGCCAATTGGTGTTAAATTTATTGTTACATTTGAACAGGGACTTTTCAAATGGACATAAATAACATTGATACATACAAATTGCTAGTGTTACATAATTAAGAATGTTTTGTCCAATGATTTTTGAATTTGTTTTCGAATACATGTTTAGATCTTAAATGTTTATCACGTGCTCAATAGTGAAGTAAAACATCGCAAGAAAACCCACATTCCCGAGAAATGCTTTTTGCAGGTATGAGACCTGACCTGTATTGGGCTGGTTTTCCTTCGCGGATTGGAAAGTTAGACAGGCAGTAAATAAAATAAGATATTAGAATGTATCCGATTGTCTCGGAGACTAGCTCAATCGCGCCAAAACGTAAATGTACAATTTTGTGTCTTCTTCTTCTAATCCTTTTATCCGCTGTTGGGATGTAGGACTCGAATAACAGATTTTCACTCCTCGCGCTCTTTTGTAGCCTCTGTACCTTGCTCCCATGACATGCTGAGAGTTTTCAACTCGTTGGTCAACCGAGCGTCGCCAGGTCTCTTTGGGCCATCTTTGCGTATGATAATGTTGTATATGGTTTAATAATTACTGAATAAATACCTAGATCCACAAACCAACTCGATTTTTCTTATAATATACTCATTCAAAAAATGTAGTACATAGTACGGTCACGAGCATTAATATGTATACAATTTGGTACCATGTCACATTAACTTTTTTGACAAATTGAACTGTAAGTCTCACTAAATGTCAAATATGTTAGTGCGACAGAGTCCTAAAGTGGGTACATTATATTGTTCATGACTGTACATCCTTCTTCATCCTTAACACCTATGTCAGAGTTCAATACCCCAATTAGCTTACATTATAGCTCTTCAGACATCTTCAGTTGGTTATGATGGATTGATTTAGCAATAGACGTACAGTCCAAGCATAAAGACGTGCGCTTGTCATCGTGCCAAGTGAGTGGACAAGATAGGCGTGGGCGTCCACGGTCTATTAAGGGTTACCAACCGGGTTTTTGGAAGTGGAATTTGCTGAAATTGCTGTTTAGCAATAAGGCCATTGTGCTTATTTTTTTATTAGTAAGTTTATGTCCTGTGTATATGTCGTTGTGTAATAAATTATTATTGATTGATTTAATTTAATTATTTATTGCCAGTGATATTTTTTTATGTTACCTTTGTAAGCCTTTGTACCGTTGTTCTAGTAATGAAAATGGAGGCTATTACTCCACCGACAAGAGCGCAGCTCTTAAATAAAGAGAGAGAGAAACCTTTGTAAGATATTTTGTTAACGGGGTCCAAATTGTGATCAAAAATACAAAAATCTCATTATTGCCTTGAGCCGTCTAATGTGTAAGTGCGAGCGAGACATCTGTATGTCTGTGCGCTGTCCTACTTCCTCCTTAGCGGCTTACATACGTTTAGGACTTAAGTAAGATGGTGAAGGAAAACTTCGCGAGGAAACCCACATTCCCGAGAAATGCATTTTTCAGAGGTATGTGACCTAACCTGTATTGGGCTGGTTTTCACTTCGCGGGTTGGAAGGTCAGACAGGCAGTCGTTTCTGTAAAAAACCGGACCTGTCAAATCTCCAGTTCAGATAAGCGGACACTGTGGAAAACAGGATAATGCTAGGGAGATAATGATAGCTAGTACTTAATCCGGGAATTGGGTCGACGGGAAGTGTTCTAAATACTCAGAATAAATTGGCAACCCTACTACCTATTGTCCACAGTGTACACGCGACCAAACAGTGATAGTGATGCAGGAAGCCAGTTCGAATTAGATTTCTGGCGCAATTAATTAAATATAGTACTTCTACAACTGAGTTTATTACTTACTTGTATATCTTTTACTATTTTTTGTATTCCGTTACGCGGGAAAACGAAGTGTCTATAGACATGTTTCTGTAAGTGCATGTATATTTGTGTAATGTGTATATTTATTTTCCATAGTATGCTATTTTATTATAGGTATACATGACGTAAACTGTATGTGTTTGCGCGATACATTGCAGCACACCCCGGGCATTTCATACAAAAAACCTCGTTTTATACAGACACTACACATCGACGTTATCGTACACTCGCATCTGTGTATGTGTGACGTCTGACACCCATACGATTGAAGACTAAAGTAAGACCGAGGCGGGTGAAATAAACCTAGCTCAGCCGCCGGTGGGGAGCGGAGAGTTGCCGTTCTATACGTAGTATTATTCTTTATTCTATGACTGTAGTCTTTATTTGTTTATATTTATCATCTATCAAAGGTTGTCTGAGAGAGACCGCTTTTAGCGATAAGGCCGCCATTGTTCACTTTTGTTTAAAGTTTGTGTGTGCAATGAAGTGTTTACTCATTCATTCATTCACTTACATGACCGCTCTATGATATAATATGACGAGTTGCACAACGGAAGTTTATCTTCTGATGTATAAACTATCCGTATAGAATTTAACTTCTATTATTCTAAGAGCCTGATTCACTTATCATCTCCCTAGCATTATCCCGTTTTTACAGGGTCCGCTTACCTAACCTGAAGATGTGACAGGTCCGGTTTTTTACAGAAGCGACTGCCTGTCTGACCTTCCAACCCGCGTAGGGAAACCAGTCCAATATAGGTTAGGTCACATACCTCGGAAAAATGCATTTCCCGGGAATTTCCCGTTTCCTCACTATGTTTTCCTTCACCGCTGAGCACGTGATCGCAACGTGAACGCAATCGTTTATGATCCAAACATGAATTCGAAAACAAATACGACAATCATTGGTTTAGGCCTGTGCTGGATTCGAGCCTGCGACCTCAAAGTAAGAGGCAAGCGTTCTGAGGTGTGCCTGATTCACTTTTGACGATAATCTACATAACTGCAATATTGCAATTTGACATTTGCGTATAAAACGTAAGTACGCAATGTCAAGAAATGTCAAATAGCAATATTGCTTTTTTAAATGAATTGCTTGATGTAGCCTTTGTAACTACCCTGGTTTCCTGATTTAAGTATTAAACGCGACAGACAAAAAGATTAAAAGCGTGGTGAACAACAGAACTGCTTGAACAAATCCCACAATATATCCGTTGGCCATCGTCCAAAATCCGTCACGGCTGAGAAACAATCATCTTCAACCGGAGAATGGAAACATGTAAAAAACCATTAACGTGAATGATGGTAGCGCCACTTTTACTCACAGTTTCGGAGAATATTGATAGAAAAACATTCGTGGCAGCTGCGATGGGCGGAGTTTGGAAAAAGACAATCCGAGTCAGAACTTCCCTCCCTTCGTCACACCCCTCACACCTCATACAAAACACCTCATTTTACACAGAACTAACTGTATTCCCAATCGGGCTTGTCCTCCGATTAATTCAGTTAAGATGTACTTTTGCCAGACCCCGGACACTTCATACAAAACACCTCATTTTACACAGACACTACACATTGACTTTATCGTACACTCGTATCTATGTGTGACGTCTGACGCCTACAAGGTTGAAGGATAAAGTAAGACCGAGGGGGATGAGGTAAACCTAAGCTCAGCCGCTGGTGGGGAGCGGAGAGTTGCCGTTCTATGCTTTCATTATGTCTTCTATTTTTCTACTTCTTTCGTGTAGATTATTAGGGGTAGTATTGAGCTGCCCTTCACATGCCCATGTAACGACTATTTCTACTTACTAAAGTAAATAATAGCCAGTACCGACTGCTTAACGTGCTCCCTGAATCACGGATCATATTAATTTCGGAAAATCGGGTGATTAGCCTGCAATGTCCTACCTTACCAAACTACGGATCACAGTGATTTTTGTAATATGTCCTCACTGGAAATCGAACCCGGGACCTCCTGATCGTAAGGCCAACGCTTAACCATGGCAGCCGTTGCACTTCTTTTTTGAATAAAACAGTGAAACTCACACATAATATTGGCGAACAGCTCATCGGAGTAGCGGTGTGGGTCCGTGAAGCCCCCAACTAGTTGCAACTCGAGACGGCCCTCGGGGTACCCGACTGCTAGCTGCTGTACCCTCGCGACCATCGCCGCGGCCGCGTCCGCGGTGCCTGACCCGTCCAGGTGCGCGAGTGCTACGGCCCCTGATCCTGAAAAGTAAATATTGTTTATGTGCTGATTGTCCAGACTATTGCTGGAGGAGGCATAGAGGCGGGAGTCACCCGTTTTTTCACTGAGAAATTAATTAAAATAAATCGAAGTTATCAAAAAGACGATTAATTGATTTTCAGTAAAGGTGAAGACAGAGGGTGTTAGTGGCATCGTAACAAAAACTTTGAGTGGAATTTCCTATCGGAAAATTCATGAAAAGATTTTTAAATTTATTTCAGTTCCATACTTTTGCGACGGAAAATTCCACGTGATATCAACTCAGAATCATGGTCTGAATCATCCCTCTCAGCATTCGTCACGACTTTTTTCCATCACATTTGATACGAAATCCTACAATTTCGTAGTTACAATAAACGTTTATTCAGAACCTGGCAAAATAAGGGTTAAGTGTGGGAGAAGTAGTATTTAAGCGTCGGTTACTCAATATTCCGGATATGTTATTTGAGTATAAAAGAATTATGATATTATCAACAAAAGAATTGATGTATAGATAGACGTAATTACATATCAAAAGATCATTAAACAAGAGCTAAATCTGTAATTACGACAGATTATATCAACTAATGAATTAACAAGAAGAACTAACGAGATTACTAATTATTATTACGTTCGGTAAAGTTAGCAACATATAATTACGTGTTCCGTGCACAACTTTAAAAAAACAACCACTTAACATTAAAAGCAAAAATTTCTAAATTCAATAATTTAATTTTTGATCTTATAATGTATGTTTTTCATAATACGTACAATCACACCACCCCATACCATACAAAGTAAAACAATGGAACAATAGTTTATGATTTATTTCCCATTAGGGTAGGCAGAGACCACGGAATTCCACTTACTACGATCCTGACACACCACTTTTGTTTCTTTCACTATCATAAAAATCTTCATACATGCTCGCTGGCGTTTCTATGTAATATCCTGGACTTCATTGTAGCATGATACAACAAAACCAGGTATGCTCAAAAGTGACCAAGGTTAGCCACGCTGACGTCATCTCACCCTCCGTTACTATTTTATAAAAAAAAATTAACCACGAGTAATGTTTTTAATTTACTTTGCAAGTCAATTCTGAACTTTCAGTAAAAGATTTACTTACAGTTTTAATGATTGTTACAGTTTATATGTGACAAGAGACAGCAATTAAGTACGTTAGTCCGTAATTCGCTTAATTTTCATTAATAAAATGGTAACATTGTGTAACAATTACGTCACGAAACGGCTAACAAAGGCGGCTTTTCATAAGACTGAGCATACCTGGTATATCTTAGCATCGTATATACGCCACCCTTTCTCGCCGCGACAGAGATCATCTGTCTCTTTCTGTGCAGTACTGTGAGTGAGTGACGGGTGACGTATGTGGCGAGAAAGAGTCGCACGCTTACGGTGCTAAGCCCGCTGGTATTGTTATACCATGCATTGCAGTATGTTCGCTTAGGCCTAGGTATGTGTGTCTTGTGTATGTTTACGTTAATTATTATGAACTTCTCTTACCTGAATGTCTGACAACTACTATAATACATGACGTGGCGTCGTCTGATCCTATGATTTGGACATTTTCTGAAAAGACAAAAAAGGGCAAAATAAGAATCAGCACAATCAATCATCATCACTAATTAAGAGCCACGCTATTGTCGGTGTAGCATTCTCGATGCTACTTTTTAGGGAAAAATAGGGCAATGGTTTTAAGTTTACGCGGTTATTATCATAATTAAAACACATAATAACGGGTTCTTACCGCGTTTAAATGGGGATATGAGACTCCCGATATTTCGACACTGTTGCAAGTGCCATGATCACGGGATGACTGATGAGATCAGTCAGTCATGAGTGATAAGTTCAGTGTCGAAATATCGGGAGTCTCATATCCCCATTTAAACGCGGTAAGAACCCGTTATTATGTGTTTTATTTAGGGCAATGGTTTCCCTCTTGCCTTCCGCCCCGCAGTACTCTGTCTGACGTGAATGGGATGGCGCCCAGAGTAGGCTATTTCAAAGCCGTACTAAGACTCCTAGCGCAATCAATAGGTAAGTACCCAAACATACAGGGTACATCGTAACGACTACTGTGGGGGATGATTCCGATCATGATTCTGAGTTAATATCAAGTAGACTTTCCTGTCGGAAAATTCATGAAAATTTTTAGTGTTTTTAAATTATTTTCCGTTCCATACTTTAGCGACGGAACATTCCACTTGATATCAACTCAGAATCATGTCCTGAATCATCCCTCAAAGTTTTCGTTACGATGTTACTAACCTGTAAACTAAACTACAATGTACCTACAGTTAAAAGGAAATGTAAAAAAATACTATGTTCTAAGAAAGCTATGAGCGTCTGAGTAAGGCGGCGATTGGAATGACGTTATATGTACATCATCGAGGCGACAGCGGCGGTGACGCGACTAGACCAACTGCCTAGATTCTTATGGAACCGTTCTGGATGGCAGCGAGGCTGGGAGACTTAAGACATATATCATTATCTTCTCCCTAGCGATATCCCGTTTTTCACAGGATCCGCTTACCTAACCTGAAGATTTGACAGGTCCAGTTTTTCACAGACGCGACTGCCTGTCTGACCTTCCAACCCGCGAAGGGAAAACCAGTCCAATATAGGTAAGGTCACATACCTCCAAAACGCATTTGTCGGGAATGTGAGTTTCCTCACTATGTTTTCCTTCACCGCTGAACACTTGGTTCTCATAGATTCGAAACCAAATTCGGACCAATGAGGTTTATGCCCGTGCTGGAATTCGAACCTGCGACCTCAAAGTGAGAGTCAAGCGATCTTCCAACTGGGCTGCCACGGCTATATAATTTACCTACTAAAAGGAGAGTTACCGAACTACATGTAGTAAGTCATATTTTTTATTATGTCCAGAATATACTAACTGTCATGCGGCGCGACGGCGGCCAGCTCGCGCTGCGCGACGTACAGCAGGTGGGCGGGGCCGAGCACCCTCACCGCGGCGCCCAGCAGCTGCGCCGCCGCGTCCCGGTAGCCGGGATGCGCCGCCAGCAGCGCCCGCACCGACGTCGGACACTCGTCCGCTAGCACGCCGTTCAGCACCACCACCATGCTACCGCTGAAACAAGATGTGAAAATTTGATACCGATTCAAAAAAGGAAAATAGACGTTATAAAATTGAATTGAGAACGTCCTTGACTTTTGATGACAGTCTTCTTGTGTCGAGTGGGTTGTGAAACCAATGATCAACCTCATCAGGGTTACTATTGAGCCGCCAAAGGCTCATGACTCACACAAAAGCAATATTAAGAATAACGTATTCTTATAGAACGGTACACATTCTATTTTTACCCGACTGCGGTGAAGCAAAAAAGAAGGGTTAAGTGTTTGACGGCTATGTATGTGTGTGTATGCACGTACACTGTCCTAATAGTGCCAAGAGTTTTGTTACCACGGCATTACGACCACGGCTATCACCTAAATATCACTATTCGGAAGAATTTCTGTGAAATATACCTATTTTAACGTATCGGGTTTTAGTTTTTAATTATTAAACTTATATTTTTATACAAAAAGATGACAACGTAATGCTCCAAACTGATAAAGTCGAAGAGCTCTTACCTATTGCCTTGTACAGAATATAGCGTGAGGAGACAACCTTATAAATACCTAAAGTAATCGATTTCAACATAACTTCCTTTGTAAATAAATAATCAGTGACATAAAAATCAGACCAACAAACAAGAGACGTCAAAAACCCCGCTGCATAAAGACATAAAAAAAGAAACTAAAACATCACAAACAGTAGAGCAAACAATACGCGACGATTGTCGTCCGCCTGAACAATTGTCTGGTAATGTATTCAGTGAGTCGTAGGGTCACCTGCACGACACTCCGGATGCATTCCATTCATATGCATTTAAGCGGCGCCAACGACCGTACCCTTGCAGCTACCGACGACGTAGCACGTAGGGAAACCGAAGCTGACATGCTCCTGAATATTTTTGAATAGGTAACAAGACATGATTGAGTAAGAGAGCAAAAGGGTAACTTGGTAATAAAATAAAAAGACGAGATGTTTCTAAACAAATTCCCGCAAAAAACTTACAATAAGAAAAGAGAGAAAATAAATTATTTAAAACAAGAAAATCATCCAAATAGGAACTTTTAAAATTGCAACATCTTGTACTGACTACTGAGTACCAACCAGTATAACACAAAAACAATACAAGTAGAGTAGGTACAAGAATAAGACTTATTATTTTTAAAAAAATATTAATCGACATAATGTGCATGATATGAAAATAAATGTTTTCTTTCTTTATGTAAATGAAATCGCCTTAAAAACTAGTTCCAATCGCCTTAAATTAATCAGTGTCGATTATAGGAAACAACAACAACAAGTTGATAAACACAAAGGCTTAATTAAGAGCAGCCCAGAGCAACCCAAAATCCTTAAGAATTTAAAAGTATTGAGGGATTGCACCACACACACGTGTAAGTAATAAGTCACTACAAAGTATCAACTATAACTAATATTTGTTAAACTTACGGTCGGATCAAGAGATAAAAAACTAATAAAAATGTGTGAAGGTGAAATGTCGCTGCTGTATTATCACTTTTCCGTGTCGAAGCCATTACTTGTGGATGTTATATTAACACAGTTGGCTGTATTCAATCAAATGATACTGTAACCACTGCAAGACGAATCGATACTAGAGATTTTGTTTTTGTTCGCAATCATAACCCAAGATAAGATATAATTAGTAATGTAGTGCACATGGATAATGACTACATTTCTGAGAAATATTACGTTATCGTTATTGAAGTTTCCTAAGGACATGCTACTATTAATCACCATATTTAGCGTGATAATTTCATAGAACTTGTCTAAGTGGTTCATTCATTTCCGAATAGAGTATCAAGTATTATCACTAATTATCGGTATTTATCAAAGTGACAACTTTCGTCATCTTTTCCTGCTATTACTAGTCATAGTTCAATCACCTCTAAAGTAGCAAAATGAGTAAACACAAAAATTTACTATAGATACAGTAGTGACATCACCAAACTGATTTCAAAACTAAGAGGTTATGCTCCGATGAGCTGTATACTTGAAATAGATTGAATAGATAGGACATCGATACTAGAGTTAATTTATAAGAAAGCCTGTTCGAACCCGGCGTACAGTTTCTATTAGAAATTTTACGGGGCAAATAAATCACAAATTACGTATAAAATGCGTTAGATGCCGACCATATTAACACACGTTGTATTTCAGGGGAGACGTTTACCGTCAGAGAAACGCTGTTTACAGTTCGGTATTAAAATATGACACTTATAAATTTGTGATGCTAGAGTAAGTCGTAAAATACCAAGACATTTTAAGTAAAACGACTGACCCCGCTGTATCTATGAAACTATATATAACTATGAAACATTAAAAGCTCAGACGTAAGTGGCGATATATCATCAGCGACTGTGACACGAGTTGGTCGTCAATCTATTCTATTTTGCATGTTTTAATTAAGATTTTTAGAGGTTAATTATAAGTTTTGACCGTAATTAGTATCGCCCGCACAAGCAGCTCGGAATAAATCGAAGAGATCGTTGGCACAGTTGGCAGACGGTAAAGTTCATCTGGGTTCAATTTGGAGCTCGTGTCCGGTAGGAAGGTACTAGGCACAGTGTTGTTGATTGTGTCACAGGAAAGAAATACTTCCGGTATTTTGAGTAGCAGAACTAAATTAGCATATTAGCATTTTAAGTTAATATTTTTTAATCAAATATATATTAAAACAACCCTAATTTTCTAAGATCAATCTTCAATAAAAAATTGCTAAGCTGTAAAAAAGTATAGCTTGCTAGTAAGCAAGCAACAGAACTAATCGATCGTCCTGCTTGCTTTACTATTTTGAAAACTGTCAAGATTGTGAATGTGAGTAACTTAGTCCTTTAAACCTATACAAAATATTGAGAACAAAGTGAGTAAAATGTTACAGACAGCAACTTTATACGACAGTTATAAAGGTGGTGTTCGTGTCACGGTTGATAAGTGACCGGTAATAAATTTTAATATTTTAGTCAACGTTGATGTCATACTGCAAAGTCTCACAGGCGAAGATATACGCGTAAAGTGTAAAGCTGGTGATAAAACTACAAACGAATTGACTGAACAGATTAGTTTTACGTAAGTCAATAGCTAGATTCTTAAAGATAAAAAATAATGTAAATACGCTTAACAAAACTCCAACACAAAAACGTTGAAATATTTTTTTAAGTTTTTGTAATGACAACGAAATTCTTTTGATTACCAATAAATTCTCAGTAATAGCAAATTCTGCTGCTGTAATAGTTTCTATGACTATCACGCCACAGACAATTGATAAAACGAATGAAAGTCATAAAACGTACATATATAACACCAATATGTGCAATCACCTCTGTACCCACAATCTATGCCAGTTCCAAACGTTATGCAACCGACCAAGGCAGAAGCCCACTACAGTTACCTGTTCGCAGTAAAAAAATTAAAGAACAATAACACAAAAAGTGTGTCCTTCGCTAAACGAGACAAGATTAATGACTTTGCAGTCTTGGCAATACCTGGTAAGAATATCTCACCAAGTTGAAAATGTCCCATTCAGTGAGGTGGAAAAAAATATGCATTCAAACATGAAGTTGCCTCTCGGTCGATTTGACTTCGGTAAACCAAACAGTGCAGGGTCAGTGGTAACAATAGCCTAATTATGTTCCCCGGGAATAAATTACATATTCCATCAATCACGATTAAGGTTACGAAACGCCTATAGAGATCGGATATGGAAAGGAACTTTATTGATCGCTATTGACTTTTAAAAATGATGTCTTAATTGTACAACTTAAATGAAAGAAAACTTACACTGTATTAATACTATTGATAACAAATCCGTTGGGGAAGATTTGTTTTTACACAACACAATAGACACACATCACTAAGAACTTATTGGTGTGATCACTATATTTATTATTACATTAAAAAAACCAAAGCATGAAGTGTAGAGAGCGGTCCGCCTCGGGTTATCATACTAACATGGACAGAGCGAGTGAGGCGACTAACTGGCTTGTTATTCTTATGATAATGCTTATTATGTTGGAAATAGTGTCCGATAGCGTCTCTATCGTGCAATAAGTAATTAAGACGTACAACCATTGGCTTTTATCTTCGCGGGTAGTAAAATAAACAACACACGTTTGCGAATATAACTTGTTTGTTGTTAATAATTAGCGCCATAATTATCTTCCTAGAAAGCGGTTTAAAAGACAGATTGTGTCTAGCGGAGAACGATAAAACAAATCACTGCTGATGTTTTTTCCCTGTCTATCCTAGCATATCGTGGTGTAATTTACTGCAGACGTCAAACGCTGCATTACTATTAGTAAAAAATAAGCTATCAACGCTTATTTGTTAATTACTTTCACTTGATTAAATAATCAGTTTTAATTACTTATTTCGAATGAGATCTTTTTAATTTCGTACTTGTATTTACATACTGATTGATTTAAGCTCGGAGATTTATCGTTCTGTTGAAAGATGTTGGGACTCAAATGATTTATATGCGGATCGTTTTATATGGAGAAGCTGCTGTAATTAGCGTCGGAAGTAAGCAAAGCTGAACGAATGCAAGGTAAAATCAGCTTAAGTCACTCAGGGGTTTATCGACAAATCCGTGTAAGTCAGGAGTCATGCGGCGGATCAAAGCGACGTGCCCTAATTGGAATTAATTGAGCTTGCGCGTGCGCAACGCCGCCGGCGGGCTAAATGGATTTACTGCGAGTGCGGACGTTGACGCGCCGATTTGCTCAGACAATGCGTCGAGGAGCCTTGTTTTAATGTCGTTTTTTTTTTAATTGATGGATTGATGAGCTAGTCTTTTCGAAGACAAGGCAAAGTGGCTTTTCTCTTGCGATTTAAATTAATTATGATCAAACAGGCGATAGAGATTTGAGAAAGCTCGCGAGATTCATACCTACTTTTTTAACATCAACATTTAAAATAATGTAAATATCTACTTTGCGTTGTTTTAAGTTTACGCGGTTATTATCATAATTAAAGCACATAATAACTCATATCCCCATTTAAACGCGGTAAGAACCCGTTATTATGTGCTTTAATCTACTTTGCGTATCATTATATTTGCCCTTCACACTATTTTCTTGATCTAAGTAAAATCTTCGTTTATTGTTCATTTTATTCCAACAAGCTATTGCTACCGAGTAATTGAATCAATGATACACCCGTAAACTGTGATTGCTGACAAATTCCATTATTCAATTACTGGTCTGAAGTTCGTGATTGTCACTTGACCGACGAGGTATCAAACGTTAACCTCAATAATATCGGAGATCTATTGCCGCAGGAATCGGGCAGACGTCGGGTGATATAACTCAAGCTGTGATAAGACTTGTTGGAGTTCGCTTTAGTTGGTATGTTTTTGACTTAATTTTGATTTGATTGACGCATAATTTTGTTGGATATATTGGGGTGTTCAAATTCAACATCGAAAGTATCGACAATTTCGTATTTCTTACTTGCACCCAACCTATCATTGTCACCCAACGTTGTTAATATACATTACTTGACGCGTCATGACTTTTGACTCTTGATGTCTTCTTCAGAACTCTATAAGAGTGGTATATTTTTCGCGATCACGAACAATCAAAGTGTTCCATCCGCAGTCTTCTTCTTGTCCAAAGTAGATATTGAATTGATCACTTTAGTATAACAGAAAGCTGAAGTGTGGGTAGTGTACAAAGTAGATATTGAATTATAATTGGTGAACACGGGGCCATTCCATACTCAGATTTCATGGTATGCCTTTAACACACTTTGCAGAGAGCTGGGAGGCATCGAAGATCAACTTTGCGCAACGTTGCCTGTCCTCCAGAACTCTAGTTTACAAAAGATTTTTATATCTCGCGATCAGGAACAACCAAAATGTTCCATCCGTAGTCCTCTATGCTTGCACAGTTCCAAGTGCTTATAGTAGATATTGAATTATAATTGGTGCACACGCTCCCCGCCCGCCCGGCGTCACGATGCGATGGTATCGGCGGAGCGTGCCGCATCCATCAGCCGACGCTATCGGCGCATCGCAGATAACCATTGTCTTACTCTTGCCGAACGATCCTATCGCGCCCAGCTCGATATTGACTTGGAAGTATGAGGTATAGAGAATGTTGGGGAGAATGGGAATTTGAAAACGGCAGGATTTTTGAGGACAGTGCCCTCGATTTGGCTTTTATGGCGCACAAATATAAGAACAGTGTCTATCCAGTTTCTTTATTTGTTGTGACTTATTGTAGATTTGCTATCAAAAATCCGGTAAAATGTCAACATTTCCGACAGTTTACTGGTGAACTACAATGAATAACTCTTCCGATTGATAAGAACAAAAAGGAATTCTTTGAACAATAAGTGTAACATATCTTTCTAACCAATAAAATGCTTTAAGTGTGGTAAATTACAAGATAATGTTGGAAATACTTAAATAGAAAGTTTTTGAAACAAGTAAAAACAAGTCAACGTGTGACAAAACATTGATTCTGTAGTCACTCTGCTCCTGTGGTTCATCGGCATGCTTTACAAACGGGAAGCGCCGGTTCGAACCCTGGTATCGGACTTGCACCTATGAGTTATTAATTTATCTTATGAGCGGTTTTCAGTAACGCAGTTGACTCGACCGTTATAGAGTATAACAGAAAGTTTCGTGAAGTGTGGGTACTTAGTACATCTTGCGATGGATGTACCTCTACCCCAATTGGGATATAGTCGCGAGCTTTTGCTGTGTTATATGTTTGACACCGTGTAACAGCCTCCGTGGTTTAGTGGTTAGAGCGTTGGGCTCACGATCTGGAAGTCCGGGTTCGATTCCCGATGGGGAGATTGTCGAAATCACTTTGTGAGACTGTCCTCTGTTTGGTAAGGACATTGCAGACTTGAATCACCGATTTCGTGCTTCGGAAGGCACGCTAAGCCGTTGGTCCCGGGCTACTAACGCAAACACCTCCACCAACCCGCAGTGGAGCAGCGTGGTGGAGTATGCTCCGTACCCCCTCCGGTTGATTTAGGGGAGGCCTGTGCCCAGCAGTGGGACGTGTATAGGCTGTTTATGTTATGTTATATGTTTGACAAAACTGTAAAGAGACACTAATACAAAATACCGCCGCAGCAGATATAATCGCTATACAAGTAGGTAAGTATACAACGGTTGAAATATCGCTATCGATGAAGCACTATAACAAAATTTGTACCCGCATCTAATCGCCGTTTGCCTTTTGCCGCAAATGAGGCAGATAATGGTCGCCGGCGCATAAAAGGAGCGCGATTCAGTTTCGCCTAGTCATTAATGTGCCGTGGGAACCCTCGGCTGGATGCTAAGACAATGCCGGAAAAATGGGTAAGTCGCTTGAGACGTATAGGAAAAGGAAACGTTAACAAAATGATGCATTGGAATTATTCTCCTTCTTCTTCTATCGTGTGGGTTGTATATGAGACGACTATATCCCAATTGGGATAGTCAGAGGTACATCCATCGCAAGATGAACTAAGTACCCACACCTCACCGAGCTTTCTGTTAGACCAGCGTGATAGGTGAGCTGTATCGCTGTCTATAATGGTCGTGCCAACTATGTTAGTGAAACCTTTGATATACATATTATTTGGTGGCCTAGTAAGACAGAGCCCAAACTCCATCATGATTATGTGTAATATTAATCTTCTTCTCTCGTGTGGGTTGTGAGGTGGATTACCAACTTCACCAACTCTACTGTCAGGGTTACTTTTGAGCCGCCAAAGGCCCCTGACATGACTCATGTAACGACTACGTACTTACATCAGTAAGTAGTAATCAAGACCAACGGCTTAACGTGCCTTCCAAAGCACGGATTGTCTTACTTTCGGACACTCAGGTGATCAGTCTGTAATGTCCTAACCAAACTAGGAATCACAAAGTGATTTTTGTGATATGTCCCCACCGGGATTCGAATCTGAGACCTCCGGATTTTAAGCCCAACGCTCAACCACTGAACCACGGAGGCTGTTATTGTATTGGAATTATTGTAAGTATTGGAAGGCTAAAGAGACGCTTGGGAGGCGGTACCATGTCTTAAAACATTAAAAAAAAATCTCATCGTAATTCTTATTTCTTTTCGTTTCGTATTGGCCAGCGCAGTCATGACAAAAGTGTATGGTTATGCCTTCTAGTTAAATCGTCTGACGTCGACGTCTAAATCCAGTGTCAATGGTAAAAGTCGTTTCACGCCCCGCCGCATTATTAAATGTAAAAAACATTCATGATTTCCACTTACATACTAAGGCACATCAATAAATTCTAATTAAAACTACTGTTAGACATATTATTCACTCTTCTACCCACTCTTTACCAAAAATCGTCTATCTCGCTACCCATTATTAGCCCCAATGCCGTTTCAAGTCATAAAGAGCACGACAACACTAAAACGCAGCGCTGCCGATCTACCGCTTAATAATATTAGCATCGTCTACACCATTAATAAGGCCCGCGACAGTTCTATTGGGCTCAGGCCATAATGGGCAGAACCATGGTGTCACGAATTTGTACCCTAATGGCCAACGGGCAACTTATGCCCGGGAACTTCCTGAATATGATTTGCCCTACCATTATTATAGGATTATGATTTTATGGAGACCAAATTAGTTTGAATGGGTTGCGCCAAAAAGAATAACTCCATTGGGCTACTGTGGAGAGTACGATGGAGTTTGTAGATGAACTGAGCAATAAAGATATATCTTATGATACTTATATGATATAAAAAATATAAAAATACTGCAAAAGTTTAAGAAGTCATGTTGAAATAACTGAAGATTCTCATCATTAACTTATGAGCTACACCCTTGTCGGTACACCATTCTCCTTTCTTGTCTATCCAAAGTAATTTTTTTAACTTCTAAACTCTATAATTCTCTTCTAATTCTCGTTTTTCCTGTTTTGAAGATTGTGTAAAAGTAAACATACGAACTGATGGTTTACATAGGTCGGATAAATAAAATTGATTGTGATATTATGCAGAATTATATGTTACAAATGATAGTAACGTTTCGTTACACACAACACGAACAATATTTGATAAGACAAACAAATACAACGAGAGACTTTTCAGGCTACGTTCCCTAAAAATATGTAGATGGCACTGTACAGACGTATGCATCTTTTGTCTCTGCTTTTGGGTATAAATGATGATATTACACCGAGACACAATACATATTCCACCCATTATTCTGATCAAAATCATCATCATCATCAGCCCATTAACGTCCCTACTGCTGGGGCACGGGCCTTCCCTATGGATGGATAGGGAGATCGGGCCTTAAACCATCACGCGGGCCCAGTGCGGATTGATGGTTATTAACGACTACTAATGCAGCCGGCACCAACGGCTTAACGTGCCTTCCGAAGCACGGAGGAGCTCGAGATGAAAACTTTTTTTTTGTGGTCACCCATCCCTATGACCGGCCTTTGCGAAAGTTGCTTAAGTTCAACAATCGCAGACCGAGCGCGTTAACCGCTGCGCCACCGAGCTCCTCCTGATCAAAATAAAGAGACGCAATTAAATTCTATAGCATATCTGATTCAAATATCAGGCAACAATTATTTTTATATAATATTATGTATATGACTTTTCCATTACATTATAAATATTGTTGAATAATTATATACCCGAACAATGAGAAAATAAGTAATAATCACATTAAATCTATACAAAACAAAAAAAATAAAAAACATAGAACACGTTCAGCTGCTTGTCTTCCCGGGCATGTCGTAAAAACCGACAGAGGGATTGTGTCCTCTAACATGATGGACTAATGTTATGGGCGATAGGGTGATCCCTTATCACCATATGGTTCATCATATCCAGCTTACGACATCGTATCAACAGTGGCTGCAAGTTGTCTTTGATTACTTGTGGCTCTGCCCACCCCATTAGGGATAACGGGCGTGAGTTTATGTATGTATGTATGTAAATCTATACAACGCCATCTATATTGTTTTTGGGGAACTGGAAAGTCAATAAGTGTAGTAGGTAATAATATTTCGTATGTGTGATAAATATATACGTAGTAAATAATATATACCGGGTGAGAGCCTTCAGCGCTCCCCATTTGTCCGGCCAAGTAGTTAATGCCATCTGCGGCAAATCTACAATAAGTCACGTCAAAAAAAAAAAAATAGTAAATAATATACAATGTTTACAAAACTGACCATTATTCGGGTCACAAGATTGATTCACTTCGGATGCGAGATAGCTTATCGCGAACAAAACGCTCGTTAATTGGCGCTGAAAGATAATTGTCTAATAAAACCAAGGTACCTAACCTAGTGAAATGTCGAATCGAAAATACCTATTGAATGAATGAAAATGAATGAAAATAGCCTTTATTCACTGACTTCAAAAGTTACACAGTAGTTAGTATTAGATTTTCTTACGTTTAATTGTTAGTGAGTACAATGGTGCTAATTCCTCTAAATACCATCTAATTTTATTTTAAGTTATATCTGTCATTTTCTTATCCGCTGAAAAGGAAAGGGACCGGTAATCGACAAGCATAAAATTTATGGAACACACGTCAACATTAAGCACAAATCTAAACCAACCGTCTGAAAATTTTACATCCGTCAATAACGCGTCACAGTAAAGAAGACAGCACGTCAAACGGATTGAATACAAGCGACGTACCTTTTGATTCGCCCGGGTTATTCATTAATTTACTCATTTTTCCTAAAATTAAGAGCTGTGAATCATCCGTCCCTTTCCTTTTCGACGTTTATGAAAATGACGGATATAACTTAAAATAAAATTAGGCGGTGTCTGCAGGAATCGGGGCCAATAGCTATCTAAAGTTTTATATTAATATTTAGTTACTTAAATCAGCATCCTTAACAGTCAGGTTGTCTCATGATGAGTTTAGCAAAAGATCGAAACATATGGAGGAGGCCTATGTCATGAAAATACCTATTACACGCGTCAAATAAAGAAACAACGAACTCATTTGAAAACAATGGAACATTTCTTGTGTGCATAGTGCTATTTTTAAACCAAGTTTACTTGGCTACGGGCATAAAAGAAACATTTAAATGAATGAAGTTTATTGAAAGCCAAATGACAAATCAAGAGCTCTAACTGACGAAATAAAACCAACATTATTAAAAAAATCTAAGTCGTCTTCTTCTTATCGTGTGGGTTGTGAGGTGGAATACCAACCTCATCAACCCTGGTGTCAGGGTTATGATTGAGCCGCCAAAGGCCCCTGACATGGCTCATATAACGATTACTCACTTACATCAGTAAATGGTAACCTGGACCAACGGCTTAACGTGCTTTCCGAAGCATGGATCATCTTACTTTCGGACAATCAGGTGATCAGCCTGTAATGTCCTAATCAAACTAGGGATCACAAAGTGATTTTTGTGATATGCCCCCACCGGGATTCGAACCCGGGGCCTTCGGATCGTGAGTCCAACACTCAACCACTGGACCACAGAGGCCGGCACGTGATAATCATTTATGATCCAAATATGGATGCGAAAACAAAATCGAAAATCATTGGTTTGGGCTCATGCTGGCATCGAACCTGCGACCTTATAGTGCATTTACAATTATCAACTTACGTTTAATAGGTGGAGCTTTCTATGGGATGTTCATTCAGGTCGCCCGGCCACCTGCAGCAAAAAAAAAATATCACTGATGTGATTATAATGAATGTATGAATGTATATGTATAATTGTGTATGATATAAAATATCCATAACGCACATCAATGTATTGTCTACTCTTTGATATTCAGTCCGAAGGTGCAAGGTGTAAAGGAAAATAAACGGTAAACTGTGAAGGCAGAATAACCATCGAACAATCAAAACGTTTCTAAGGAGACTGCATTTGTTAAATTCTGACAGGGGGTTTAGAAGTTAGGTTGGAACCTCAGAACAATAACTAAAGCATAGAAGGAAGGCTAAAATAGCAACAGAACTCTATAATTCTGCTCTACTTTATCTTACGGAACCGGCGTAATGTTAGACAAAGACGCATATACAAAAATTGTTTCGTAATTTCGTAGGTTGTCACAAGTTTTTCAATGCCTAGTGTTGGGTTTCACTTTAGTAATATGTCGATAAAAGTCGATAATTTTTTTTACAAGATTTCTTTTTGTAGGACGCAATTATCTTTTTCTTGATGAAAGGAGATAGGTCTCTGATAGGTAAGTATCTAACCATTTTTGGATTATATTGGCCCCGATTCCTGCAGACACCGCCTAATTTTATTTTAAGTTATATCCGTCATTTTCATATCCGTCGAAAAGGAAAGGGACCGATGATTCACAGCTCTTAATTTTAGGAAGAATGAGTAAATGAATGAATAACCCGGGCGAATCAAAAAGGTATGTCGCTGGTATGCAATCCGTTTGACGTGCTGTCTACTTACCTGTGTCGGGTTATTGACTGATGTAAAATTTTTAGACGGTTGTTTTAGATTTGTCCTTAAAATTGACGTGTGTTCCAAAAATTTTATGCTTGTCGATTACCCGTCCTTTTCCTTTTCGGCGGATAAGAAAATGACAGATATAACTTAAAATAAAATTAGATGGTATTTACAGGAATTAGCACCATTGTCTGGTTTATATTAGTTTGGAGCTGCAGCTCACATTCAGGAAGGAAAGAAAATAGCCAACTGTTATCGTCTCATCGGTAAGTATTTTGTAATATTCGAATTTATTTATGATGTCATCCGCCGTGCACTGGTGTTGATCGACGTGCCGTGCAAATTGGAACCGCCGGGTCTAAGCCGCATAGACGGTAAGAGGCCCGATGGGCTCACGCTCATACCCTAGGAGAGGGAGCGTGCTTTATTGTGGGACGCGACCTGCGCTTGCAGGTTTGCAGCAACGCACCTGCCCCGTACTACTCGAACCGCAGGGCCGGCTGCCGAGTGGGCCGCTAGCCAAAAACTGGCTAAATATGGGAATTTAACGCGGACCCACAATTTTGCTTTTGCCGTCGAGACTTCGGGTGTGTGGTGGGTGCTCGGCCGTAATTACCATTTCATCTGTCTGATCTATAATGTTCAATGTAGGAATAGCATCGTCTCGAAGACGTCTCCACTTCGAATTAGGAACACGACCGTGTCAAATAGTTCGGTAAATATAAGTAAAATCTTCTTATGTATGTTACTATGTATTTGGCCGAGTTAAAATGAGTCCAATAGGTCCAAATGACATTTCATGTTGTGACAACTTGTGACAACCTCGGAAAAAATGAAGCAAAGAGCGAATATTTGTCCTTTTCTCACTCATAGTTTGTGTCGTAAGCTAGAAGAGAGCCGGTTTATAGTTTCTGAATTCTTATTTTAGCCTTCCTTCTATGCTTTAGTTATTGTTCTGAGGTTGGAACAGACGTGCATACACGCATATTATTCATTGACATTATATTTGTCGTCCTTTAATTTATTGTTGTTGTTGTTAATAATTCTTAGTTGTAAGTTTTGACATTTAATTGTATAATTATTGACATTTAGTCATATGTATATTATAATGGTGGAATTAAAGCTGTTATTAAGATTTTAGACCGTACCACATTGATTTTTCTTAATTCTACTTTAAATAATTTTAAATAATCGATAATTGCATATTTTTTAAATTAATTTTATATTAATGCTTATTAGGTTTTTCAAAGGATCCTTGTTTTTCTGTCATCGCATTAGGTGCGCTTATGTTATGTTATACATAGCGGTTAAATACGTATCCCTCCTTCTTGCTTCGTCGTAGTCGGGTAATTAAGTAATTCAAAGGATTATTGCACAGGCAAGCTAAACATTTTAGACATTATATTTATTTTTAAAGCTCATGTGAAGCTTACTTTATGTAAAAAAGCTTATTATAAGATTAATGACTACCTAAATGACAAAAATGTCTGGTATTGAATGTGTTCCTCTAGTTATTAAAAAACTTGTATTATATACCCTCATTGGTTTTCAAAAGATGTGTTGCTGTTGCAGTTTCTTGTCATTTCTTCTCCTCAGCCATAACACCTTGCGAAATGAAGTAAATTCAAAAATGTTACATTGACATTCAACAAGTTTATCCATGATAATTACGTTGAATAAATGATTCTGATTTCTGATTTACTAAGTAGGTATTAGGTTTAATGTTACTATGACGTCACGCATACCTACAATTGTAACATTACACCAGTGCACTCGTCACGGACATAGTCACTATTACTTACTTAACCTAACATTCCGCCCTGTGGCAACATAACCTAACAAGAACAGAAAGGAACAGAAAGAATTCCCTTAGAAACGGTTCAGTAAGATCTACTCTGAACCGGCGTGCGTGTATGAAACGATTGATGAAGCTTCCTCCACGGAAGTAAGAGAAGTAGGTCAGGATCAAAGCAAATACAATTCCATAGTCTCTTCTTATTCCGGTGGGAAATAAGCGTGAGTTTATGTATGTGTACGTAAAAAGAACAATTCAATAAGGATTTCAAGGCCCGTTTGAAATTAAAATTACACATGTAACACTAAATAAAACAATTTTAAAATAAGCACGGTACTGATCAACCTCAATAATGGAATGGTACACAGAAGCACGAAATATAAATAAATAACAAAAAAGCACACAAATTATAAAATGAAAATCTCAGACTTTAACTCCTTCTCACAAATACAAGTAACAAGGCGCCAACACATATACGTACAGTTACAGGTATTTTATTTATATGAGTGCGGACTTAATGCAAATAGAAACTTGGTAAAAGCTATTCACCATATTCATACATTCCTTAAGCGCCACTCGATCGTGGACTAAACAGAGATGTAGAGGTGCCATGAGATTGTTATCGAGAATAAAATTGTCGTAGTAGATAAAATGTAAGGGGTAACTACTATCAATGAATTTATTCGTTTTAAATTTTGTGGAGAGCCTCTGTCTTTGTTTAAATGCAGTCAGGGTTACTATCATTGATTCGCCAAAGGTGTGATTTGTCTCATGTAACGACTACATTAATATATAGTTAAGTAAATAATAGCCAGGACTGACTACTTAACGTACCCTCCGAAGCACGAATCGTCTTACTTTCGGACAATCGGGTGATCAGCCTGCCATGTCCTAACCACTAGATATTAAAAAGTGATTTTAGTAGTGAGTGCCTACCGGGATTCGAAACCAGGACCTCCGGATCGTGATAGGTTCAATCACAAGACCATAGATACCAGACCAGACCAGAGTGCGATAGAAATGAAGAAATATGATTAATCAGTAGTTGGATGGTATCCCTTCGATTTGGAGGATCACATTGGCAGTGGCTTCGTCAATACCTCCATTTGATAAGCGGAACCCGGAATGAAAAAGTTATTAACGCTAAGGCAGATAATGCGATAAGAAAATATTCAAAATTCCCGTTCTACGGCACCGGTAGATCGTCACAAGTTCAATCAGAACATGACTTTAAAGTATCGCAATATGCACGAACAGGGATAATGCTAATTCAATAGCAATACTGGATCTCGATGCCGCGATAGCAGATCGCACCGATATGGTTCCATTCGTGATTTATTTTGGCCCCAGCCATATAAGCACTGCGGCAACAATGGTTCGCCCAGATTTACGACTGTCGATTTGGTAGCGATAAAAGTTTAGCAAAGGGTTAAGGTATTGCGTTGCATTAACGCGGTCACACTAAAATATAGTTCACATTGAAACACAAAAAATATTGGCATTGGGCATAAATAAACTCACGCCTATAAAGGAGTTTGCAGAGGCACAAGTAATCAGGAGAAAACTTGCACCAGTTTTTTAAAAAGTCCTAAGATGTATATGACGAAGCGTATACTGATAGGTCTTTATATAATGGTCCATCAGGAAAAGACACAATCCCTCTATCCGTATTTGCATTGAACATGAGCCAATGCCATGCATGGCCATGTTTAGAAGTTTGAATACATGTTCAAATCATAGATGATTAATGTCAAATGTTTTCCAGGATTTGCGCCCGGTTAATGGCCAGAACAGAAGAAGAATGGTAACTCACCCCCTGATACATGGGACTTGAAGATAGGTGGCGAGGGAGTGAGTGAGCCTATATACTATCATGTGATGATATGTTATGCTATGTTATGAACCAATACACTGTTTGCCAAAGATGCTGGCCCAGTTGAACCTGAATAGTTTTGCAACGACAAAGGCAGTTTTGTATCGTCAAAACTTAGTAATTCCTTCTTCACGTGTATTTTCAAACGAGGTCACATCATTTCCTTACCGTAATTGCCAAATTGCCAATAAAAACAGGGACAACACTTCTTGATACAAACAAATATCAAAATGTAGTCAGCCTAACAGCATAGCAACAGTAATCGGACCGAGTTATGGCCGAACAGATGAGATTCGTTCTAAAATACTCACACAAACGTAAACAAATCACAAGGTCTCAAGATAACGACAGTAATGTAAGCGCATACATTTTAATTAGATGCATATGTCGTGACACTGGCATATTGAGTGCAGTTATAAAATTACATACGACTCCAACGTTCTATGACATAGTTGCAGTTTGCATCAAGTCTTAAGATCAAGTTCTTGTTCTTCTATCGTGTGGGTTGTGAGGTGAATTACAAACGTCATCAACCCTGGTGTCAGGGTTATTATTGAGCCACCATTGGCCCCTGACATGGCTCATGTAACGACTACTTACTTACCAGTAAGTAATAACCGGGACCAACGGCTTAACGTACCTTCCGAAGCACGGATCATCTTACTTTTTAAACAATCAGGTGATCAGTCTGTAATGTCCTAACCAAAGTAGGGATCACAAAGTGATTTTTGTGATATGTCCCCTGGGATTTGAACCCGGATTAAGAAGAAGGAAAAAGAAGAATAAGAAGAAAGAAGGATAAGGGAAGATTAAGTTGATCCGTTAAAATTTTTGATTTTTGATTAAATATACCTACTAAAAGTTTGTGTAGGAGCGAGGGATACTGCTATGATGCTATGTTATGTTATCCCTTCGTTTATGTCCCAACTTAAAGTGGAGTCATGTCGAGTCATAGGTACAGGGCTTAGATCACAAGTAGTACATCGTTTATACGACATCTTTAAGCGGTAACCTCTCGTCCTACCAGTCTGTAACTCAATTTATAGCCTAGTGAAAGCTGAAGGAGACAACTTCAGGTTGGTTGCTTATATTAAAAACTTTTAGTTATACCGCTATACCACAAAGATTTTCAAAATCGGAACGCCCAACTGGGCACCCTCAGGCCTGTTGTCTTAAACGTTGTACCGGGTGAGATTTAGTTAATTTTAGTTAGGCCAAGTAGTTAATGCCATCTGCGGCAAATCTACAGTCACGTCAAAAAAAAAACAAAATCGGAAAACACATTTTAATCTGTTTTTAAAATGTGTTTTCCGATTTTGTTTTTTTTTTTGACGTGACTCTCTCTAGAAAAGTAAAACCTCCTTCCATCTCGATGTGTAATTAAGCGACGAGTATGATGATCGGATCTCGTCTGCGCAAGAGTTTATCACGTATTAAAACAGATTGTGTTAATTGTGGAAAACTTGTGGAAAGCGGTAATTGCTGTCGTCTTGTTTACTTCAACCCACATGTCAAATGCTTATCGGTTTGCACATTTTTATGGTGTTCACAGGCTTTCAAGAAATTACCGCTGCAGATTGTACTGGTAAGTATATTAAGTGAAGATGGAACTATAGGTGGAATAATTTATTCTAAAGTGTTGTTGCCTTTTACTTTCCGGTTGTTGACCGGGTTATTCATTCATTTACTCATTCTTCCTAAAATTAAGAGCTGTCAATCATCCGTCCCTTTTCTTTTCGGCGGATAAGAAAATGACAGGCTTAAAGTAAAATTAGGAGGTGTCTGCAGGAATCGGGGACATTATGTTTGTTTACTAAAATGATGAACTGTTAAATGGGGAACTGTTAAAATTTAAGAACACTCAATAGTAGCGACACCTGACGGGAGAAATAGGCATGTTTTATCCTCATTTATCAGGTTCTGAGAGAGAGTGGCTAGTTTATCCGTATAAGGGATCTTTTAGCGCCGATTCGCGTGATAGGAGCCAATGAGTCAGGAGACAGAATTGCTATCACTGATACAGGTGACATGTTTGGGTATCAGGTTTGCACGCGCACGCTAGATCGTTGGCGTTAGGGAAACTATAAATATTATTATTATTTAAATACTTATTTAATCCGAGTTCAATTCCCGATGGGGACATTGCCTAAATAATTTTGATTGTCCTTTGTTTGGCGAGCCCTTCGGTTGATGAGGGGAGGTCTGTGCCCAGCAGTGGGACGGATAGAGGCTGTTTATGTTATGTAGGTACTTATTTCATAATAAAATCGCTTATTCAGATTATTCCACTGATCAATCCACGCTACGGGACGTGATACTTATAGGCCAATGTACTAAATCCTGGCATATCTAGGCAATTATGTATACAGGGTGTTAGTGACACCGTACTGAATACTGTGGGGGATTATTCAGCTCATGATTCTGAGTTAATGATATCAAGTGCAATTTTCCATCGCAAAACTCACATTTTGTTGTTTTTTTTTTATATATTTTTGCTATAGAAAATTCCACTTGATATTAACTCAAAATTCTACAGTATTCGTTATAGTGTCACTATCACCCATACGTACTCGTATGGCTTGTACCTACTTGTGCGGGGTGTAAGTGACATGACAAATGACAAAATTCATGATTTTTTTTTATTAATTCAGTTTCTTACTTTTACCATAGAAAATTTCACTTGATATCAGCTCAGAATCATGGTCTGAATCATCACTCAAAGTTTTCGTTACGGTGTCATTAACACCATGTATACATGTCCAGAAAACATTCAGCATACCTAGGAACCAGACAGACGGACAGTAGATCAGTAGAACTGTACTTTTCTCGTTCTACTAGACGTGTACTTACAGTCATGAGGAATATCATGTACCCACTTTAGAACTCTGTCACACTATTATATTTGACATTTAATGAGCTTTAAGGTTTAATTTGTCAAAAAAATTAATGTGACATGGTTACAAAGTGTATACATATTAGTACTCGTGACCGTACTAGTGAAAGGACTGTCGCGTTGTCTCCACTTGTTCCAGCCAAGTTATAGACCCGGCGATAGATGCAAATACCAACACGTTATCTGAACCGACTCTAATGAATTACTACTTTACACGCGAGATATTTCTAATTAACTTCGCATAAGGAATTAATTTAGAGAATTTATATAATAGTGCTTCTTCGTTTCCTTAGCTTTAAATACTGTAAAGTTTACCAAATACCTAATAGACTATTCAACTTATTGGGTCCTTACATGGGTCCTATAGCCACAGGTCGTAGGTGGCATTATCGTCAGCACCGGAACCAACGGTTTAACGTGCCTGACGAAGCACGGAACGATCTTATTTTCAATACTATTATTTGTAGTATTTTCAAAATCACAGTCAGGTGATTAAACCTTCAATCATCATCATCATCATTATCAGCCGTACGACGCCCACTGCTGGGCATAGGCCTCCCTCAAGGATCTCCACGACGATCGGTCCCATACTGCCCGCATCCAGCGGCTTTCCCCTTAAATATCCTGCTCAAACTACATGACAGTCTTACAATGTGTGTGGTTTTTTTTTGTTAGACATGTCCCCACGGAGAACCGATCACTTTACCTCCGGATCGTGATACCAACGCTCAACCACAACGGCCGTTGCTTTCGTCGCTATCAATTTTGGGCTGTAGTAATATATGCTGTGCAGAAGTCATATATTTACCGCCTACATTGAAAGCAGGTACTTATGTAAGAGATTTCCTTTATAAACAAACAAGTGCTTATAAGAGTGATTAAAAATCATAATTGGCTGCTACAATGCGTGTGACACACGAAGAAAGCGCGCGCGGATCGTAATACGAGCGTAAATCAGGCGAATAATGAGCGCAAGCGCACAGAGTAACGCCAACTATGCGCGCGATTGTGCCAAAACATCGATGTTTGTGTTAAGATTGTAACAGCTTTTATTAGAGATAAGTACATACATGAAATCTAGGGCCTGGTGGATGCTATGAAGAGTTTACTATTACTAAAACTAAGTTTTTAGTACGTCAGTACAGAGGAGTACATCAACCAAACACACATTGCGTTGCGCTTAATTCAACCTCAAAATGCATCTTCTCTGCTGGGCAGCAGTAATAGAGAACATACACAAATATAGTGGGCAGAGCCACAAACAACCAAAAAGAAAATTAAAAAGAAATTTCTGTTAGAAACATGTTGTCATATTGTGTTTCTGTGTTATCCTGTGTACAATAAATTATTAAATAAATAAATAACAACGACCACTTGTAGTCACTGGTGATGCGAACGCCTAAGATGGATATGCCGAACCCTATGGCGACAGAAATCAACCGGCGTCCATAACAATTGTTGATCATGTTAGAAAGGACACAATCCCTCTATCGGATTTTACGACGTGTCCGGGAAGAGAAGCAGCTGAACAAAGTGTAGAGACACATTAGAATATGTAATCAAATGCATCTGGAGCTAAGCCAAAGACGACACATCCAAGAATCAGTTAAAGACGTTATTTTATAAGTAGATCTATTCGGGGCTATTTACGGTTTTATAAAAAATGTGTTTATTACATTAAATATTGTTGATTTTACACACAGTCATCACGTTCTAACTGAAAGCTCGAAGAAGCATAGATACTCAATTCATCTTGCGATAGATGTATCTCTGATGACAGAATTTGTGAAAAACCAACACCATAAACCATCACAAAGACTTGATTGAAAAAAATAGCGTTATAATCCAGCTATTTGGAATGAAACGGTTTTATCACGTCGTGACTCATTGCAACAGCCCAATCTAATATTTCCATTTCAAATCTGAGCATAACTAACTGACGAATTGGTAGTTTACATAAATTCTCTCACGGGCCGACTCGCGCGCAGCGATAAAAACCAACGTCTTGTTCTGATTGGTGCTGGCTTCCGAATTCCACCGATAAATATCTATTTGATTCGATTCCAAATAATCGAAATCGACGATCCGTTAATCGCTTTTAATGAACTCGAATCGCAACTTGTAGCCACAACGACAGCTGTCGATATCCGATAGCAATGTTAGTTAATTCTGTTTGCTTTATGGAAATAAAACTAATATATAATAAAATTTACAAAATATACAGATTCAATTTAAATAACGTTCTAATAATATTTTCGATCAAGTAAAATGCTAATGAAATACGAATGTGAATAGATTTCAACGGATCTGAGATGAGATTTGTAAGATAGTTTATTATTATTTTCCTTTATGTAATGGAATGTAATATAATGTAACGGACACGGATCTTCGTGTCAAGAGTAAGTGAAAATTACAAAGTGAAGCAGTGATATTGAAACAAAGTATTTCCATTCAATTTGCTATACCCCGCACCGCATGTTAGAAACGTTGAAAGCTTAATGTGAATCGCATAAATTTAAATAGAATTTCATACTGGACAAGTATACCCGTCTAGACAGGGAAATTTCGAATAAATACTCATAAGCCATTCAACTAAACAGAAATATTGAGGATTGTAAGATGGCTAGATAGTTGTACTAGTAGGTATAGTCAATTTATTCTCATAATAGGGTACTATGCCTTAAGAGTAAAAGGTTTTTAAATTAATTTCGAGTTAAAATTTACATTGTAAATATTTACTTGGATTAAAACTAGCTTGTCTTGTTGCTTGGTTTTGTTAACAAAAATAACACCTAAATGTGGTTTTTCAAAAAGGCATTAAATCATGGTTTTCACTATAAGGCAACGACTTATTAGTATCATTTCTATTGACTCCTTTGGCTCAGATCCCACTTTTCTTATTTTATTGTAAGACACCCGAGGTCAATGAAGACACGGGACAAATATCTATTTGTTTGGCAAAATTACACCGCGTGAACTATTCGAGTCAATATCAGCTGTTAGATGCTAGATATTTTGGCTGATTCTTTTTAAAGTCTGCCTTTAACATTGTTATACTTACGCTGACCTAGGTCATTGACCGAATTTGATCTATTAAAATATTCAATCGTAACGCTAACGTTAACACACAACACTGCGTTCAAAAACGGGAATCGCTGATGTGGGACGGGAAGCCGCAAAACTCAAATGGAATTGGGCCGGACATGTTTGTCGCATGCACCCTGAGCGGTGGGCACGGATCGTCACGCATTGGGTGCCTCCTGACGGATACAGGCATCGTGGCAGACCTCGAAAGAGATGGCGTGACGACTTGGACGCTTGTCGGAGGGACTGGCCGGAATACGCACAGGACCGCGAAAAATGGAAAGAGGAAGGGGAGGCCTTTGCCCAGCAGTGGGATCTTGTAGGCTAGATTAGATTAGAACGCTAACGTACATCTTTTCTTCAAGCAGCCAAGACGTCACACTACGTGTCGTGACGCAGCCCTTCTCTATATTAACATGCAAAATGGTGGAGATTTACATGCTTTTATGGCATTCGTTTTATGGCGAATACCAGCCAGGGAATCCTCTTGATTAAGGGGAGACCTGTGCTTAGCAGTGGGACGTATATTGGATGCTTATGTATGTATAAAATTCCTAAGATCGTTAAATTAGGTAGACGCGTGTTTCTTGAGTGTTATAATTATTTTGCTTATATATTTGTACAATTTTGTTAGGTAATATCATGAAACTACAATTTTCGATTTAGAGCAAGACAGACTAGTGCCGCTTATCTTAAACTAGTTATAAAGTCCAGTTTTCATGTATCTATAATTGGTAAAGTGTAAAGATTATCTGTATATCAAGATTCAGTCTGCAATTGCATACACACACACACACATATGCATACACACAGCGTCACGCGGGTATCCCCGAAGGTAATAGGCAGATGTGTATAGTATATACACCCACTCCTCGCTGTCTATGCCAATCGTAAAAACTACACATGTAATAAAGGTGATTCCACACAGGTCGTCCGTGTATCGAAACATCCGCCCGTGGGAACTGGCCATTACAGCGATCCGTGTCCGATACCGCCGGTGCTAACTGGACATACCCGTGATGACGGAATTACTGAACAGTAGGACAATAGGGAAGTGCCTTTATGCGATTCTAAGGAATTAATTGGAAGAAGATTTCAGGTGCAAATTTAATATTTACATAAGCATAAGAATTAAAAGGTATCACGCAAGCAGCAACGTTCATTACCGGAAAACTCCGCCTATGCTCCACTGTGGTTGCATTACTGGCAGTCGCCAGTGATGGCGCGATGGTTGCGACTACACGCACACATACCTCCTCCCGCTAGACGCCTCTAATTTTCATAATTTGTTTTCATAAATAAATATTAGTCTACTAACATTAGGATTAAGTACTATGTTACTAACATCTATGGACAATAGTCTGAAAATATAAAGATTTTAAATTTTTGAATTTGAATTACTTATAACAATGTGTGGAACATTTAGTTCGACCGTCTTTCTATTTGTGTCGACTTCAGAATTTAGATTCTGACAACGCCTTAAAAGAAAAACAACTCGATGAACCACTTTCGCAAACAAAACAGAAGCACGACCACCTGACCTTACTTTAAACCCACATCGAACTGAAAAACGGTTCTTCCAAACATTCCCAGCGTAAATCTCCTCACCAGTTCTCAGTACTAACTCACTCGCAAGCCCTATCGTATTTCCTTCAAACCTACAAACGGTTCGCGTCTCACGACTCGGAGCCTTCATTTCCATGTCCACAACGTTTCCGACTGACCCCCACCTTGTACTTGCTTACTTGTACAGTTCCTACATGAGGCTACTGCATAGATAAGGAATTAGGAATTTCTCAGTTGAGAATTGTTGTTTAGTAAAATGACTAAAGCCGGGGTACACAGATACACAGACAAGACTGAGTCACACATGCAGAACCTCAAATCACTATAACTACTTGGGACTATCGAGAGTTTGAGAATCTCATGTAGTGTTGAATTCATAATATGGATATGACGAACCTGAGATGGATAGATGGATGGTCTATATGACGTCCATCATTTTGGAAATAATATTGGATATAATTAAGAAAACGTGCATTAAATACAATACTATTTAGAAACAGATAAATTCATAAATAAAGTTTTAAGAAACGACAACATTGCATCTGTCGGAGGATTCTCCTGCAGAGTGTGCGGTAAAATTTGCCGCTCCAGAATTGGCTTATACGGTCACAAGTACTAATATGTATACACTTTGAAACCATATCTTTTTTTATATACCATATCTTTGATACCAAATCATATCTGATAAATTCTATCATCTCAGATTTAAAGTTCCTACTAATATACTAAAATGTATGTATATGGCTTTGGTTGACTCCATAGTGTCCTATGGGCTGGATTGCTATGGTTTAACCTTTAAGTCACATATAAATAAAATAGAATCACTTCAAATAAGATTTCTCAAATTACTAGTCAGTAGGAAAACAAAAAATAAGTGTAATGGAAATTATACAACACTATTTAAGATTTGTAATGTACTTCCTGTTAGTCTAAAGCACACCTATTTATTAATATTAAATAACCATAGCAATCCAGACCATAGAGAACTTGTTGAGCATGGCCAGTGTACGCGGACGATGTCGACGGGCAGGTATGTTGTACCACGAGTCAACAACTACTTCGGTGACAGAACACTTCGTAAACGCATACCGTATCTGTACAACATGCTGCCGGTCGGCATACGTCAGGAGTGCAATATAAATAAATTTAGAAAATCTTTATTTAAACATCTCATGCAAAAGATCTCTTAGCTATAAGTTAACTTTAAGTATCTTAAACATAATAACATTAAGCGAACTCCACTCCCACAGACAAACCGAGGAATTGGTTTTGTGGGGTTTTTATTGTACCAATATTTTCTGTATTTCTTATGAAAAATAAACATTTTTACAATTTTACAATTTTTTTCATTAAATGTGCGACAGGGTTCTTAAGTGGGTACATGATATTGCTCATGACTATACAGCCACGGAGAAAAGAGCTACACTTCGCGACAATGATGTCATAAACAGCCGCATGAAACCAATGACAGAAGTAGAATAATAACACTTTATTGCACACACATTTTCAAGACAGTGGCCCCGATTCCTGCAGACACATCTTAATTTTATTTTAAGTTACACCCGTGACTTTCTTATCCGCCGAATAGGAAAGGGACCGATGATTAACAACTAATAATTTTAAATCTCGCGCATATGCAATCCGTTTGACGTGTGCTGTCAACTTAATTCTGTCGTTGGCCTATATAAAATGTTGGAAGGGTTTTCTGCCTAAAATTGGTTCCATACTTGTTGATAACCCGTCCCTTTTCTTTTCGGAGGATAAGAGAATGGCATGTATAACTGAAAATAAAATTAGGAGGTGTCTGCAGGAATCGGGACTATTTACAGGAAAACTTATACTGAGATCAGCAAATGCGGTAGAACAAATGCGACTTTTTAAACAAAATATGGTAATTCAAATTGGAACCTACACAGCAAAACAAGCACTCTACCAAACTGCAACGAATCCATAACGTTATAAATAATTTCTCCATAAACATCAGCATAGAAATTCTAGCCTTAATTACATAAATATAAAGAGATGAATAAAATAAAACATCATCCATACACACTAGTGAAGGTTTATTCAACCGGCGCATGCGTCGACTGCCGCGTCTAATTGCCCACACGCGTGTTTATAAGACCCGTAGAGAATTGCTCAGTAGATGAACTATGCATGAATGATAAGATAAAAGTGTAAAGTTGAACCTTTATTGCAAATGAGCCGAAAGGTTTTGCGCATGGAAAATTGCATAATTTTAAAGGAGTGGTTAATTGCTCTCGCGAACTTAACCATTCTGACGTTGCGTGACCCGAATTATCTTTCATTTATAGATATTGTAAGTCCTTAAAATTTAATAGAGAAACAGATTGGATCAATCGTATTTACAATTTGTCACAAATATCGAGACGAATTTAGCGTCACCATTGAATCAAAATTAGGAATTCATAAATAAAATAAAGAAAAAACGACAGCCCATCCTATTACCACCCCTTTCGAAAAGAAATAATCCTACCAGTCAAATCCATATCCAGCAACAAAAGATGCAAACAACTAAACAACCAGCGCCGGCGCACGTCGTGTTGAGGCGCGTGGCGAATCGCACGCACGTAACCATGGCAACGGACGGCACGTGAGGCGTGCCCGAAGGCGTAGAGAATCGCCCTAGAGATCGAACGATTTCGACGCTTGATGCGAATGATAATTAGAATGGTTATAGGGCTTTTAAGTTGAGCTTTAGTAGATAATCCTTCCCTTTTTCTAGTAAATTGCAAATTACAACATATTGAAGCAGTGGTATCATACAAAACGGCTACAACATGATTAAAGGTTAGTGCTCTACGCACACAAAGATAACATTGGATTGTCAACGAATAAGGTTGACACCTATAGCCGCCGAACCGGGATTCTTCACGTCCTGATGTCAGAGACAATTGGGTAGTATCCTAGGTGCAACATAAATTGTGAAATTCTGATTACTAAATCTAAAACTAACGAAAAACATTTTCTAATTTCTCTTTTACTTATTTATGATTTTTCATAAAAAAAACGTAATAATAAGTCCGACATTTTATAACGTTTTTTATGACGTCACAGTGTTCGTACAAATTGCTTAGTAATTTTGTGTTTTGACGTTAAGTAAATAGTAACTGATTTGGCTAGTTGGAAACTAGCCTATTGGTACGATCCCTTCCCTCTTATATATTATGTTATCTTCTCTCTTTTTCTACTAGATTTTTTGACACAACCGTTCACAACATGGCTAATTCTCTAGTTAGATAGTTCATCATTTCACGAACATAATAAAAACTTATTTTTTCACAAATTAATTAAATTATTATCAAATCCAGCTTACCGTAACTATTATAACATAAATCAAGGAGTCTTTTACAGAGTATGTTACAAGATGATCATATAAGATAGTGTCTATCATAATTTGTCAGTAAGTGACAGATAGTTGAGAAATTAGTCGCTGTTACACGTCCGTGCAACCTGCCATGTATCCATGTCAATACATTGCTACTTGCGTAATCATAGGATTATGTAAAGATGTAAAATACTATTTAAAGGTGAGGTTTGTATGCTGTATATTAGCTTTGTCCGAGTAAAATACAAAAAAAAATCGTAGAAGAGGTTCAAGTCTGGATATGTATTTGTTTGCATGTCGCGTAAGAACCATTTAGATGTATTTGATGGAACGTCACAGGGGCCTTATTGCAAATATGACATTCGAGAGTAACAGTGATAAAAATGTACGGGATTGACATGTCACATTATGTCAATTCCATACATTTTTATCACAGTCAACGTCGATTGTCATAATCGTTTGCAACTTGGCTAGGGCCCCTGTGACGTTCTATCAAATACATTCTAAAGTGGTCTATCATCTACAGCCAGACAGACATAATTCACGCCAGTAATCCCTATAGGGGTGGACCCAGCCACAAAGCCCTCTGAAGACAACGTACAGTCACCATCAGTTATGGTGTCCTGAGAGGGATATGATTCTTAAAGGCGTATGTTTTGCACGCCGTAGCGCAGCGTATGAAGTATGAAGATAAACAAATAAGATAAGGAAACAATTTTCACAAATATATAAATAAATAAATAAATAATAAATAAATATATTTTCCGAACAAAAAACTTCCGAAAACAAAACAACACAAATATTCCGAGTGACATCGACAGCATTAGCTGTGTGTGTGGTGTGTATGTAGTGTGCATGTGGTGTATGGGTGGTGTGTATGTGCTTATGAAATTCCCTTTTCAAAAAAGCGAACCGTAGAGTATCACATCGTATGCATGTAGACATACAAAAAACTAACACAGAACCGACTTAATAGGTTAGCCTGTCTCCCATCAAAGGTAGTACATCGGGTTAGAGAAGGCACAATCCCTGTTCAGCTGCAAAATATATTCAAACTAACCTTTAATATTACGATATGTTTCTTTACTTCGGTCGAACATTCCATAATCTTTGCGTGAACTCGTGTAATTGAGAACTAGACCGCACTTATTCGTTTTTACGAAATTACTGAATAATCCGATTAGGAAGAAGGTAATAGCAATAACAATTTATTTTATTACAATGCAATACAGAACGAATGTTGCATAAAACATTGTTCATCAAAACCATTTCATAACACGGCATAATCCTTCGCAAATTGCCCTTCCAAGAAGCCTAACCATTAGCCTGTTATAATTACATATCAAAATGAACCAGGAAAAATTGCTATCTCACTCTTACACACCAATAGCGCCGTAAAACGAAACGTGACAAACCGATCTAGATAAACAGTATCAGATGAGATCAGAATGCGGTTAAGATATTAGTAGTACAAACGTCTCATTATTATTGCGATATTTTCTCAAGTAACTAGCCGTGTTTATTACATCTATTATAAAATGGTTACGTAACTTAGTTTGAGCGATTTTAATATTTAAATTGAGCCATGAATGGAGACTTGTGCACAGCAGTGTAGCATAATTTTACGCTGATTATGGTTTCTACTTGGGCATTATCATGAATGGAGTAAAAATAATAATGATTTGCTTTTGTTTCTAACCAATAAATAAAGTAGGTACCTTTAGGTGCTTTTGACTAAATAGAAATAAACATCATATAAAAGTTATTATAGGGACATGTATTTACTTTAGAATTAATATATAAGGTAAACCCTGTAAAACCTATTAACCGGTAAAGTTAAAACGACGTAAAGTTTATTACCTATTTAAACATAAACTATTGTTTATTGATCGTACCTCGTTTTCAGAACATATTCTATTAACATAAATATCTACTATACATAGTGAATTAAATACTCATAAAAGCAAGTAATATAATTATTTATACTATTAAGTAAGTAGGTATTAAGGTTACAGTTATATGGTTATAAAATGTATGTAAATACAAAATAATTAAAGGTATATGGGAGTTTAATAAACTAGTATTTATCATAACTAATCGTGATGCTTAGGAACGGTTAATATAACAAGGTACTTAACATAATCCTAATTTAAAATTAATCGACAGTAAAACTCCAGGAGGAGTTAAGTTCTGATCTCTTGTAATTGCGAAAACCCCTTTGCATAAAGGAAAGAAAAACCCGATAACCCCTAATAAAAGGAAAGCTGTTGGTGGTAGGGATGGCAGAGGACGACGTAGGAGGACGTACAATCAAAGAACAAACGTGCAGTCACTGAGCCCAGCGAATTATTTGGTGGAATTATGAACCATTACTTCTCATAATTATAAAAATTATGTTTTTGTAGGTGTTTTTGGTCTATTACAGAAACGACATGTAACCAGGAGGTGTTAAGTACTTAGTTCATCTTACGATAGATGTACTTCGGACTACCCCATTGGGATATAGACGTGAGCTTATGTTATGTTATCATTATTAGCTAGCTAGAACTGCCTCCTTCTGGGACCGGCTCCGTAACAGCCAGAACGGTATCCTGATGACTATCAGTGAAGACTTCGCAAACCCTTTTGCGAAACATTGGACGTCCCTACATCGGCCCGGGAAAACATAATAATAATATTTTATTACCTATTTTATTTCATATCATTTTATTGTATAATTTTATTTTATTGTATCTTTTATTTTTGTATATGGGTTTTTTTTATGCCTGAAATAAATGATATTATTATTATTATTAAAAAGGATAAAGGCGAAAATAATACTTACATTGAAATCACGTACGCTTCACTGAAATCACGTACGCTTCACTCTTCGATGTCCATGCGCAGTCCAGTCGTAATATCTGAAAAAAAAAACACATCAAGTGTATAGATCTATGTACATGTTGTGCCGACCCCATCTAGAGTGGGATAGCATAGCAAGCCAGGAAGATGACAAACTTCATAGATCAATATATAAAGAATAAAATTAAATTTTCACTTTTGTACAACAATTATAACACTATTTTATTTTGACACGGTGTTTATGCTCTATAGCAGGATTTACAGTGATTGTAATAGGCTAGTGTCCAACTAGTCAAATCAGTTACTTTTTAGTAATCGTCAAAACGCGAAATTCCTATGGTATTTCTATTAAAAGCACACTGACGTCATACTAAAAAAACGTGATAAAATCTCGGACTTATTACGTTTTTCTTGATTAAAATAAGTTAAATAGAAAAAAGATAATGTTTTTCGTTAGTTTTAGATCTATCTTTATTTACTAAAAACCAGAATTTCATAATTTATCTTGAGCCTAGTACACGACCCAATTTGTAACAGGGGTTTATGAGAATCGACAGTGACAGTGATAAAAAATGAAGTGTTTAAAAATGAATATTTAAATGCATCATTTATTAGCTATATTTTTATCTGATTATCCGATTTAATATTAGGCGATAAAACTATATTAGATTTGCGGTAGGTATTTAATAAGTGGATACACAAGAGATAAAATATTAATTTACTGACTTTATTGCTTTTGTAGATGAATTACTTTGAAGTGGCCTTTTTAAGCCCCCTGATATTCGCTCCTAAAAGTCGCTCTTTAAAATCTAGAAAACCCACTTCTGAGCTTATTATGAACGGTCGAAGCATACCTAACCATCGGACCGTATAAAATGGAGGAAAGATCTAAATAAAGGCAGCCTCCAAGATACGCTTAAATAGTGTGTCGTTTTGATAAAAAGTGATTACGGACGATTATTTATGCACGTCCATAGGTGAACGGCCGGACCACGGAGTGATGTTGAATAAATACATCCAGTGTAGCAACTCCAGTTCTATTTTATTCACTGACTCACACATACGCACCAGCGCGCTTTGCACGGTAACACCGTTGCAAATTAAATCAAGGTCTTCGACCAATAGCCGCAGCGAATGTTATCTACGGTAGATAAACGTCGTACGGCTATTGGTCGAAACGCGCCATCGCGGGCAGGTTGCCTTGCCGAAAGGGCAGGACTTACAATGACCTACATTTACACTCGTGGGAAGGAAAACAAGCAAAAAAGTTAGGAAAAATCTAAGATTAACATAAAGACCGCGCGCTGATTAAGCAATATTTCTTGCTTTATTTTTTAAACGGCCGGTGTACTATTTTACACGTATTATTTATTTTATTTTTTGTACACTATGTACAGTAGGTAATGCATTTATCAACACTTTTTATCCAACTACATATTGGATTGTAAAAACTTTGCATGTTGTGTGCGGTGCGCGAAATTTTGTAGTTGCCACACTGTTACAATATATACATTGTAGCAGTACCTTGCGCGGGCGCAACTGATGAATCGTAGAGCTGGTAATAGCACCGAAAGATAAACTAGTGGTCGCAAATCAAATTATTCAGGCAATTCCGATTTAAAAACTATTTTGATTTGGCAAATTTGTTGATGTGGACATCACATTTGTAATAGTAACACGGGTGACAACGTTGACAAATCAGTAAGGATTAAGTTTCACGATATTTTTGCAATTCTTTGACAACATGATAGTTTTTCATTTTAATAAACTTGCTGAATGTTTATTTAAGATAAATTCCATGTCGATACGAGTAATAGACGTCCCCAATCGATTTGTTACTGGCATGGTGAATTTATTTGTCAAAGTTTGACTAAAATGAAACGTCGGTTAGAAGTAGAACTGGTACATCACAAAGTAACACAGTGGTCATTTGTTACATTTTGTATACTTAGAAAACTATGTAAGTATCTACGTGTTCTTCGTTTGTGAAAGGCATTACTGTTCGAAGCATAAAAATACTAAGCCATTTGGATTTGAAACAAAAAAGGACTATACAATACAATTATGGTAATTCAATTAAAACAACTAATCCTATAGAACAATAAAATTGCAACACAGGCGGGATGCTAGCGATATCTTCATTACGTTGGCATCGAAGTCACGAAAAATAAAGACATACAATATCCTGCATAAAAACTAATAACAGTAAGGTATGTCGATGGTGAAATGATTTGTGTAAAATATTTAAGGAGTAAAGACATTTAAAATATATCCCGTGTTATTTCTATATCCCACAATTTTGGCCTATCGCCGTTCAACGCGGCAACGTGGCGAGTGTCATGGACATCTTTTGACAGTTTGTAAATTGTTATATGTATATTTAATAAATAACAGCAACAAACGATTTGGTAGTTGGTGGTATTTCACATAAATATTTACTTTGTTAGAGCACTTATCCGTGTGCGAGTGTTTGTATTCTTTCCCTGTGCCACTGACATAAAGTAAAACCCATCTCTAAGGATACAGTCGCAAATCACACAACGCGGTTCTACGTGAACACTCTCATACATCACCATAAGTTTGAAATAAACGCGCGACGTGCCGCTGAACGCTCCACAGAATACAACACACTGCGTCACAATAAACATGGCCTTAGCCAACAATAAAAGCTCCACAAGTTGGTATATATTTCAAATTGCAACACAGACGGGTACGCGAGCAATATCTTCATTACGTTGGTATCGATGCCACGATAATTACGAGCGCGCACGGAACGGAATTAATTCCTGATGGGGTTAGAGAAATAGTGCATCGCAGGTTATTGATGATGCTAGGGTTACCATCGGGGTACAGATTGTCCATTTACTTATTCGCGTTGTATTGAAAAGCTTAAGTGTAGTCTAGATGCGTATGTTCGAAAATGTAGCGACTGACAGATTCTCTGTGTGTCGAGAATCATGTAGATAGGAATGTCAATCTGATTGTCAAATCATGTTTAGGTTTTAACAATATTTTCTTCTCTTTCTATTCTAGTATCTAACTATAAGATTCAAAGTGGTATTGTTTTTCTGTGCTACGTTTACTGCGCCTTCTATAACATAAAAGTAATAATTTTCTTATCTTAATATTTCTTCAATATTGCATACCTATTATGTCAATGTTTACTAGGTACTTAAGTTGCCGCGGAGCGAGGGACTCTTTTTAAAAAGCAAAAATTGAATTTTGAATTTAAACTTTTAATGCGTACTTTACAGTGGTCAACTTAAGACTAAACTTATGAGCTAGTTCTATGATCTAAGAAAGCTATGAAAACAACAATACCTCCCGGTAGTTCGGGCTTATCTAAAGCTGAATGCGCAGGACGGATGTTGTTCGTCTGCGCCGGAGGTCTGGGAATGCGCTTCATACAATACTTAGAAAGCTTACGTCGGGACTCTTACAGTACCCGCGGTAGGTCCGGAATACATAACTCCTCCCTCCATAAGATTGGAATTATCGGAGGGGTGGTTTTCAGCCCTTTGATGATTCCGATCTGATAATATGAAATTCTTAAAACGTTTAAATGAATATATGAAAATACTTAAAATTATGATTACATAGAGAAGTAGAGTCCCTATACTAATGTTTCTTGCGTTCACTACACTTCCATATGTGCTCACTTCACTAACTAATTCACTTTCACTATTTTTCAGGACATGGGACAGGCTTTGCAGGGTCTGTAAATCTATTTCATCCAGGTTAAGTGGTTTCTTCGAGACGACTGGCTTTGACGTCGACAGTGATGGAAGATCAATTATTGGAAGTTTCTCATATAAAACGTTGCCCGCCTTCGATCTGTGTTGTTTCAGAGTTACATTTTGGATTGTTATTTCGCAGGCGTCTTCAATGGTAAGTATATAGGTTCCTTCAACATATGTTCTAGTGACATCCTCTCCACATTGTGACGTCATTAGAGTAGCGGTTTTGCAGTAGAATATCCAACGATTTGACTCTATTGGCTGTAACTTGAATTTTGTTATATCCACGTGAATAGGGGAACACATGGTGGTATTAATGACGAACTTCAGTAGATCGGTGATGCAGACATCTTCCATAGTCGGCGGAACAATGGAGTCTTCATGACACATGAAGATGCTTCTTTCTATTTCCAGGCAAGAGTGGGAGAGCGACAGAGCTTTCGACTGATTCACAATAAGGTAAGGATATTTAGGAATTATTAGGGTAGTTAGATTTAGGTTATCTGTTACAGGTAATGACAAGACTCGATAATAATGATAACTCTCGGATCTGACTAACGGAACTTCAATAATAAAGGTAATCTGATTTTCTTTAGAAAACGCTTTTAACTCTACACATTGTTCAATTCTTATCAAATTATTTAACTCTACGGGATAAACCAATTTATCAGTTAATTCTATTTTCCTAAGTACAGTCATAAATTCATCGGTATCAATAATCGATTGATGTAAAGTTCCTACCTTACTAAATGCAACGGCAGTTTCAATTTCGTCCAGCTTTATGTAGAGCATTTGGAAGTTATGTAAGAAAAGACTATAGACATGGATAACTTTATTTATACTTTGGCTTGTTTGGATTGATTCATTTAGTAATATTTTCAAATCGTGTATTTCTTTATCGAGCTGGATAAAATTGTTCTTCGTAGCATTTGTTACATTTGCAACAGATCCCATAATTTCGGTTATCAAGGCGATTTTCATAGAGACACTATGTTGTTGTTGTTGTAATTTACTGATCTGACTATCGTACCTTATTGCGTCTTCGTTGTCTAAGTTCCCCGTTAAAACTTTAATTAGTGAACCTATTGGGTTTAACAGTCCTCGTTTTTGTCTGACAGAAGGAATAAGTTGTCTAAACTTTTGTATGGTTATGTTCTTTATATGTTCAGTTTGTACTCTAATATCAATGCATTCGGAGGTAATGTTTTGTTTAAAGTAATGTAGCACATGTTCGTTTAGATCCGCAAGTCGATTAACATTGAGCTCTAAATCTTCATATACAAGGTTTAAATCTAATGTCTTAAAAATTAACCATTTGTCGTAGGTAATAATGGCGCGTCCCTTTCTCACAGGAAGTATTCCAGGGTTCCGTTCAATCTTCTGCAGTTGAAGGGCCTGGCTCTGGCTCTGGATGCTCATTACCAGCAGCATGGTCGCGAACCTGTGGGGGCCGTCGAATATCCTTAATAGTTACCTTAGTTTCGCGGTTCCTTACATGGATGGGTACAGTGTTCCTAACTATATTTCCAGATACTATTGCCCTTTCAAAACGTGGTTTGTCTTTGCTACGTCTAGTGTTCACTCCTTTGATGTAAACTGTCTCTCCTTCGTCTAAGTTAATATTTTTCTCACCTCCTCGCTTTACCCTAATATTTTCCTTGTGGTCTATCATTTTCTCTGTTAGGTATTTATATAAGAATTTTGTTCGGTTCGCATGATCGTTGATTAGTTTTTGGGTGTAATGTTTATTAAAGTCTACATCAAACGCGTTTGAGGAATCCGTGTGTCCTAATACTACTTCAAATGGGGTTAATCCAGTAGTAGAATGTATTGTATGGTTGTATGCCATGATAGCATACGTCATGACGGAAGCTGCGTCGGTAAGTTTTCGCTCATACTTTGCGATACGATAAATTTCTAAAATGGTAGAGTGAAACCTCTCTACTATTCCCATGGAATTTGGGTTGTGCGGAGTTCCGATATGAAGGTTTATTTTGTAGAAACATAAGGTTTCTTTCAAAAGGGTATTGTTAAACTCTGTGCCGGGGTCTACATTTATAATTCTAGGGGTTCCGTAATAAGAAAAGTACGAAATTAATGCGCGTACTATTTCAGGGGTGTTTTTGCTTGGGATAGGGATAGCTTGTCCCAGTTTGCTGAAAGCATCTACTATTGTGAGGAAGTATTGTCCTTCTATAGAGAATACATCCATAAAAAGTTCTTGAAACGGTTTATTCTGAGTTTGCGTTAACTGTAATTCCGGTTTGAAGGGTTTCCGATCGTATTTAAGTTTTTTGCATGTTTCACAGGAATTGATAATAGCGGTTACTGTAATGTCCATATTGTTCCAATAATAGACACGTTTTAATTTCATTAAAGTTTCTTTTATACCACGATGACATGTAGAGCCCTCATGATATTTCAGCACTATCTGTCTCTGTTCTTCTTCATTTTCAACGGTTATTACTCTTTTGGTACATTCCATGAGATGTACAGCGCCCTTCTTGAATAGGGATATAAATGCCTGTACAAACTGTTTGCGATGAATTTCACTCTCAAAGTAAATGAATTGTTTTATTTTGGGTCTTACATAACCTTTCAGGAATTCTTTTACTAGATCCGGTCTATTTAAAGGTAAGGTTACTTCAATTATTCTTTGCTTTGAATTGGACAAATTATTAATTGATGTTTCATTTCTGTTCCAGGTATAAACCAGTATTTGATTGGGTTTGCTGTCGATTGCTTCGTTCAAGATGGGGATTCCATTGGTATCAATATCGCGTGCGGAATGGATCGTATCGGTGTTACTATTAGTGTTTTCAGGGATTGTAATGGTACTTTCCGATGGTGAGACGATTGGGAATTGGGACTCCAATTCGTTGTATCCCGCCCTTGGGGTTTCGCTTCCATCGTCCGATGAGAGTTCTATTACATCATCTGTGTTTACTTGCTCATTACGTCGATTTTGGGGTCGGCTTCCTAGTCTGACTACTTCGTTTACCACGTCATCCAAGTAGGATCTGAGTCTATGTTCACTTTCGTCAACATTGACTCGCATGGATTCCGAATCGTTACCTACTGCGTTTACTCTTATTCTGGATAGTGCATCAGCATTGTTATTCTGTTTTCCTGCTTTATATACGACATCGTAATCAAACTCTGCCAAACGTAGTTTCCAACGAGTTAATTTACTATTGGTTTCTTTCATGGACTTTAACCATGTTAGTGGGCGATGATCTGTATATATGGTGAACTTATTCCCATATAGGTATGGGCGGAAGTATTTAGTGGCCCACACAATGGCAAGAAGTTCCTTTTCAGTTGTGCTATATCGGGTTTCTGCATCGTTTAAAGTACGACTAGCGTATGCGATTGGTTTATCCGAACCGATTGGTCCTTGAGATAGGACTGCACCTATCGCATAGTCTGAGGCATCAGTGGTAAGTACAAAGGGTTTTGTGAAATCCGGAAATTGTAGCAAAGGGGCATTTACCAAAAGCTCCTTACACTTTTCAAATGCGTTGATGTATTCTTGATTGATCTGAATCCGATTTCTTTTCTTCAAACAGTTAGTGAGTGGGCGTGTTAATTTAGAAAAATCTTTTATAAACTTTCGATAATATCCGACTAAACCAAGAAAGCTTTTAATTTCCGTAGTTGTTTTTGGCAAAGGGAATTTCAAAACGGCTTTAATTTTGTCATCGTTTGGTTTCAAACCTTCCTTAGTTATTACATGGCCTAAATAGAGTACTTCTTTACGAAGAAACTCGCATTTATCAAGTGTGACTTTAAGATTTGTTGCTCTTAACCTTTCAAATACCTTTCTTAGCTTTTCTAGATGTTCTTGTAGGCTGGATGAATAGACGATTATATCGTCGAGATACACCAAGCAATGTAATCCTTGCAAACCGCGGAGGACATTGTCCATTGCTCGCTGGAACGTCGCGGGTGCGGTTTTAAGACCGAAAGGCATACGGGTAAATTCGAAATGACCGGCTTGCGTAGAGAACGCAGTTTTGTGTCGATCCTTCTCGGCTACTTCTATTTGGTGGTATCCACTCGCTAGGTCGATGGTACTGAAGTATGTAGATTTGCCTAGTTTGTCAAATAAGTCGTTGATGTTTGGAAGTGGATACTTATCGTCGACTGTGATGTCGTTGAGGCGACGGTAATCAATTACCATACGGAATTTGGTTTTTCCAGAAGCGTCTTGTTTTTTGGGAACCAAGTGCACTGGCGCACTCCATGGAGAGTGCGACTCTCGAATAACGTTATCTTTCAATAACTTTTCAACCTGATTTTGAATTTCAAAATTTTGTGCAGGTGGGTGACGATAAGGCCTGATATAAATTGGATCTTCATTTGTCGTGCGAATTTCGTGTTTTACTTGATTTGTAAAGGTTAACGGGATGTCTTCACTATAGAATATATCTCGAAACTCGTAGCATAATTTTGATATTTTGTCTCTTTCTTCTTGATTCATATGGTCCAGTCTTAGTCTCTGTAAATTTTGTTTCAATAGGTCGTCAACGTCGTAACTATGGTCAGTAAAATTTACTATGATCTCGTTCTCTTGGAATGGTGTCACAGGCAGAGGTTTATTAAACGTCACTGTTATGGTGTCGTCAGTAACGTTTTGTATAACTGACGTAGCCATAAAGTCTACACAGTTTACTATTGCGGTTGGCATGCGGACACCTTTAGTGAACTCTATAAAGTCCAAAATTGCATGTCCGTTTTGTAGATCAGTTGGGATGCGAACCCTAGTTTCGGTACGAGGTCCTAAAATCAACTCGTGTGGTGCTTCGTATAGTATGGGTATTTCGGTGTCACGGGTCCGCAGTACTTGGTGTTTCATATCTATGGATGCGTCCAGTTTTTTCAATAAGTCTGAGCCGATTAGACCGTCATAGCGACTATCAACGTCGTAGACATAAAATTTTTGTTGTAACTTGCTTTTAAATGTCTTTAAAAGGGGAATTTGTATTACTTCATTATGGCAACTACGAGCATGTGTGCTGATAACCTCGAATGGTTCCAGAATTTTGAATTTTGCAAAAAATTCGTTTGCCTTTTTGGGACTTATGAATGACCTAGAGCTTCCGGTATCGATCATAAATGTAGCGTTAATTTCAGGTATTCTAATATGGGGTAATTTTAGTGCATTTACGCAATTTATTCGGATTATTTGAGACGGGGTTTTGTTGAGGCCTTTGATTGAAAATTTTCGGCTGGCAAGTCCGTTGGAGTCAATTCATTTTCTTCAGCTTGTTGTTCAAATTCAGGGGGAGGAACGCCCTCGCAGTTCTCAGAAAAATCATCTTGCGCGGTGAAATAGTTTTCCTCATAGTTGTAATCGTATGGGACAAAGAAATCATCGGTATAGTAGATATTATTATATTCGTCAGGGGAGTCGATCATGAATTGCGCTGTAGCAGTCCGCATCGACACGTCAGGCTCGGGTAATGCACATGCATGCGGTTTTTGAGGTTCGGCTTTAGGCATAATTTGATACAGAGGTCGTGTTTGTTGCGGGTTATTAAAGTTTTGCCTATACCACGGATGATTCATTGGGAAATTAAATCGTGCGTTTTGGTTTGGGATTCCAAATTTGAAATTTTGTTGGTTAGGGATACCGAATTTAAAGTTTTGGTTATTAGGTATTCCAAATTTAAAGTTATTTTGGTTGGGGATACCAAATCTAAATCCTTGATTTTGGTTCGGGGGTCGATATCCGAACTGGGGTTTTGGTGTGAATCCGAATTTATTAGGTTGGAATTGTTGTATAAAAGGATTACGGGACTGTTGTGGAAACGGTCCAAATCCAGCACCGGATGGAATGAATCTGAAATTTTGAGCTGTTCTCGTAAATGGTGTTTGTGAAACTTGTGCGGGTTGAGTTTTGTTCTTATTTTTCGCGTCGTATTGAAATTGGAAATTTACTTCCTCCGTAACTACGCTTAAGGCGTTCTCGAGCGTGTTAGAACCCTTAAGTCGCACCGTCCTAATGAGGTTCTCGGGCAGATTATACATGAACACATTAAGGCAAGTGTTATTGTAAATTATCATTTTCGCGGCCTTAACGCCTTCATCCTGTAATAGATTCACTTTTGCAAACAGAGTGCTTCGCACTTGTTGGATTCGACAACAAAAATCGTGATACGATTCGCCAGATTTAATTTTCATTGATTCCAATTCGATAGCTATACATTCTTCCGACCTTGGGTCACCGAAATGTAGGATTAATAAATCTTTTAAGGAAGACCAAGTGTTCACATCTTGTCTTTCGCTTAGTAAATGTGCTGCTTTGTCTATTAGTCTGCTTGAAATAGCATGAAATACATATTGCGTTTGGTGTGGATTGTCCTGTTGCTGGGCATATGCCGATAATACATACTCAGCTTTATTAATGAATAAATTTAGCAACTGTGGTTCGCCACTGAATTTTGGAATAAGGCTTAGCATTTCGTTTGGAACAAGAGAAATTTGTTGCGTCATTTTTATCTACTTAAAATATAACACAAGACACAAAATACAATAGAAACACAATAAAAACACAATAAAAATACACAAGTAAATGACACAAAATAAGACAATAATATAAATCACTTCAATTATTTCTGTTCAATTATATTTTATTATTTTTCTTTAGAAAATCAGATCACTTAACTACTTTATGCTAATTATCTAAAACATTCGGCGATTGTGACCAAATGTCAGATCCTATCTAAACTATGCTAGCTGTCTAAAACATTCGGCAATTTATGTCCGATTGTCAGACCCTACCTAAATGAGTCTCACAATTAGCTGGAATAGAAAGGGATAAGACAGGATAGTGAAAAAGTCTACTCACAGACCGCTCGATCCCATTTCCTCCTACTAGAGTTGTGCGTTGCCACCGAGAGAGTACTCGTCCTTTGTCTCACGCCGCTTGTCCAAAAGTTATTTATTTGGTTCGTAGAATATCCACCGTACTGTAACCCGTGATAACCGAGTTGCAGGTCTTCTGGGTACAGCTTCTTCCAATAGCGGATATCCTACCGGCTGCGCCACTTAAGTTGCCGCGGAGCGAGGGACTCTTTTTAAAAAGCAAAAATTGAATTTTGAATTTAAACTTTTAATGCGTACTTTACAGTGGTCAACTTAAGACTAAACTTATGAGCTAGTTCTATGATCTAAGAAAGCTATGAAAACAACAATACCTCCCGGTAGTTCGGGCTTATCTAAAGCTGAATGCGCAGGACGGATGTTGTTCGTCTGCGCCGGAGGTCTGGGAATGCGCTTCATACAATACTTAGAAAGCTTACGTCGGGACTCTTACAGTACCCGCGGTAGGTCCGGAATACATAACTAGGTACTTGGAAAGATTTATTTTTATTTATATCTACAAATGTCATTACTCCCGTGATTTTATTACAAAACACCTTACTTTCCTTACCCGTGCGAATGTAGGCTTGCAAACCGTTACGTACTTTAACGAAACATACCTATTTAAAATGTATCCGACCACAATCCTTATTGACTTCAAATAAAGAGAAATCCATAAAACTGACACAGTTACACAAGACTATACCAGTGAAGTCATTAATTTATCAACAAAGATAAAGTAAACATTCAGAGTTATCAACTAAATAATTTATTTAACAATGTCGTTAAACTCTTCATCTGAGCGCTTGCACCGCCTTATCTACGTTCCGTTCGTCATAAATTATAATTTTAGAAATTTGGGTGAGTATGGGATTATTGTAAAAACTAAAAACCGTCAGAGTCACTCGGAACGCTATCGTGATTCCACGAACTGAGGACAAAAACAACCGGTGACGAAAACATAGCAACTCAAACCCGATTTTTTTATATCGTGTGTAGAGTACGTCTAGACAACGATGATTTGCGTATTCCCCCAACAGAACGAATCTCTATTGCGATTGCTTACAGTTAAAGATAAAACCGAGTACTAAATGAGTTTGCGTAAATGAAATGCAGCTTATGAATATTCGTTACTTTTAGAAGCAAGCATTGTTGGCTCGTCTGGCGGGGCCTTGTGGCGCTCGCTCGAGAAAATTGTCTGAATACCTATCATTTGGGCGAGTGTCGAAAGAAAGGTATTGTTACGATGATCGCTTAGTGAAAGTCATGACACCTAGCAATGGGCGCTATTTTACACAGCTCTAAGAACAAAAACATTGTGGGTAGAGTAAACACGGGCGATATAATCGACAAATCTTGGAAGAGCTCCGAATTTTTATTAGATAACAACATAATATATAAATTCGATTCTTGGAATTATTTCAACACGCCGTTTTCCGTGTAAATGTATACATATAACATACAACAACTGTTACATGCGTTTGAGCCTTTCTTCGTGCTTAATATTTTGAAGATGATCAATATGAAATGGAAAGCGTTCAATTTTGTATTTGAATAATCGTCTATGATTGAAGACATTCTCCTAGCTTTGAGTCTGTGCAAGAATTTTGGAGAGGGATCTTCTTACATTTGTTGTGTTGTATTATTGAGTAATTGCGAGCGATCGCACGGCACAGTATCGCAGTTCGAAAACAAATCACAGCAATTCCGCGCCGTATTATAACAACGTTTTTGTGAAATTACACGTTGGCCGAGTATTATACGCAACGTGTGTTTATGGGAAATATCCTCGATTTTAGAATACATTCTTTTTTTAAAGTTGCTGTGTGGTATTATTTTAGGTCGTGGATTCGTGATCACCGTCAATGTTTTCGCGCGCAAAGTAATGTCTTGAAATAGGTTTGTTATTTAATTAGTTACGTTAAACTCGTGAGAACTGTTTACATAACATATACATCCACTCCGCGCCAGCTGTGTTTAGGTCCTATGTAATAGGGTGCGAGCCTATTGTCATCAATCAGACGAAAATTCTGGAAACAACGTGATATCAATTATTTGTAATCCAAACATGAATACACACTCATAAAGTCTAATTCAGTTATTTAGAACCTGATACGGGATTCGGACTTGACCCTAAGTCACGTATTTTACAACTGGGATTTCACGGATCTTTTATATCATCAATAGTTTATACTTCTAAAAAACATGGCACTTATTTTCCCTGATGATCACCAAAACTTATGTTACGATAGCAACCGTATAGCAATAGACATAGTAATTGTAAATTACACGACGGAATGTAAATAGCTACTTCCACACCAGTAAATTCATACGCGCACAAGAATTAAAACACTATAATTATACCGTACTCTACTTCAACGGGTTTGAATCCGCTTCCATACCTACTTTTAGCATGCTTAGTATGTATCTTTGCATCTTCGATATTCTCACTTTACACTTAGCATGAAATTCCATGCTAATTAGCAGCAAGTGCGATTTGCATTTTAGAAAGTAAAACTTACATAAGGTAAAGTAGAAGTACTAAAATAGGTGTTATTGAATGGATCATTAGCGGAGACAATATTGATGGCGCCCTCGTCTTACTAGCTATTGAAGTTGGAACATGAACAATCGAATTCTAAACCGGTATTGATTACGGAAAGGTTGCGCGAGTATAGTTAGTATTTTGGCCGTACATAGTAGGAGCCGTGGTAGCCTAGTCGGTAGAACACTTGCCTCCCACTTTGAGGTCACAGGTTCGAATCCTAGCACAAATTGTTATTTGAATTCATGTTTGGATCATAAATGATTATCACGTGCCCAGCGGTGAAGGAAAAAATCGTGAGAAAACTGACGTTCCCGAGAAATGCATTTTCGGATGTGACCTAACCTGTATTGGGCTGGTTTTCCCTTCGCGGGCTTCTGTGAAAAACCGGTCCTGTCAAATCTTTGGGGTAGGTAAGCGGACCCTGTGGGAAACGGGACAATGCTAGGGAGATGGTGATGACTTACGTGTAAGGTCATGAGCAATATCCTGTACCCACTTTGGAACCCTGTCGCACTATCATATTTGACATTTAAAGATATTTACGGTTTAATTTGTCAAAACAGTTAATGTGACGTGGTTTCAAAGTGTATACATATTAGTACTCGTGACCGTAGATTACGCATGTAAGTAAGAAAAAATATCTATACTCGCGCCTTGTCACCATAATGTTCATCATAATAATATCCATATTAGGACTTCGTATCAACAGTGGATGGAAGTTGTCCAATCCAAGTTGTGAAATCCTTAATCCCTAATCCCCATTAGAATCATTGATCGTTCCCGACAATAAAAAGGCGGTAAAGTATTGTAAAAAGAGCTTTGCTACCGAACTTTTAGAAAGATAAGAACAAGAAAGAAGAATTTGAAAAAAGAAAAGCAGGCAGTGTCCTTACTATTGAAGAGTTTTACAACGGGAACATTCCGACTTTCGGAACATTCTCGGGCACCGCACATCACTAATTAGAATATGAACTGTGCCACAAGTAATCAGAGACCAACTTGCAGTCACTGTTGATATGGACTCCTTACTTCAACCTGTTTTGTAGACGTAGGTCATGGGTAGTTAACTGACAAAATATTTGTTTCAAATACATACAATAAGCTCATGATTATATCCCAATTGGGGTAGTCAGAGGTACATCCATCGCAAGGTGAACTAAGTACCTACACCTCACCGAGCTTTCTGTTGGACCAACATAATAGGTGGTAAGCCGTATCGTCTAATGGTCGAGCCAACTTTGTTAGTGAAAATTTAAAAGATTAATTAATAATTGAACGTCATCATTGTTGATTTGTGTCATCGTCGGCTTGAACAAGTGAACTAACAATTGGAGAGTTTAAATAAGTTTCATACTTCACCTAAAGTTTCTTGACACGCGTGGCACATTTACGATAATTATTTACTTCTTTTGCGGTATCTACTCATACCTATCGCCGGCTGTCGACTCATTAATCACTCGTCAGTGGCGTACGCGCAGACATAAAACACGGAGATTATACTCCATACACGTTACATCACACAAGTCAAATTCCGACGCCAAATCATTTATTCCGTGCGCTATTAACGGACACTTTGCTGATCTGAACCATCATCAATAAGGAAATCAATGAAACAGTGTTTAGAATGTAGCCGCATTAACGGATTGTTGAGGCCTAACGAGCGATATATGATTGATAATGGTAGAAACAAGGTTTAATAACTGTTAACTATCAAACAAAAAGCATACCGAAACGAAAGCTAACAATTGCATTTGTAGAACACGTCATTCGACGAATCCGCATTTCTATCAAATTCGTCAGTCATAAAAAAATGTTGTTGCTACAGTACGTGTCCTAAATAAAGAACGATATGCCACGATTCGACACGCCAATCCTAAAACCATTTGCAAATCCGTACTGTTGTTCCAAATCCGTCGTAATTACTTTCTCTAGTCGCATTGAGGCTGTTATTTTTGGTTTTATAGCCTCGACAAAAACTGGTATACCAAAACAGATATTCAATACTATAATACCTATAGCATGCGAGACTTATGAGTATGATGAATTAAAATCGGAAACAGCGGCTATTGTCCAATACTTTCAAGACATGAGAAGCATTGCGCCGTCGCAGCAATGATAAGTATAAAAAAAAGTTTATTAAAGAACCCATTCAATAGTGAAATATCGACTCGTGATGTCATTTGGAACTTCATTTGATGTTGAATTGAGGACGGAGACGATGGGTTTTTGACGTTGTGCTCCAACGATCATTTATTCATAAATTGTAAGTCAATCCACGCATAATGTTTAATCATAGAATTAATTTTCTTACCTTCCTTCATTTCCTTCTTTTAAATGAATTAGTTTGTATAAAAAATATGTATGGTAAACACTTAATTTCAGCATATTATCCATTAGCTAGCTAAAACCTGCTGCCTATTAACGCAACTCATAACAGATCAGATAAGTAAGTAAATCCTTTATCGGATGCTACTTGGAACGAACCTGCAATGAGGAAGCTTAAAGGAATGCATTGTAAACCTATCTTTTGAAAAGAGCGAGAGAAACGCGGAACACATTCTGAAGGCTGCGAGATTCGCGGGTCGCCTTGCGAAAGAAAGTGCGATAATATCTTAAAGCCGCCACTCACGAACCGAACGGCGGGCGCTGGGCGCTCTTTGCATTCCGTGAATGTAGACACTTCTACCAGAACACATGTACCAACTAAGCTTACAGATATCTACTCAGACTAGAAAAGAGAACAGCAGGAAACGGGCAAAGCAACAAAAACGCCAACACTCAAATCGTTAAAACGAAGAAATGTGACAAAAGTGTCAATCGGTTTTTTTATGGTGACAGATTTGTGAGAAGTTTTTCGTCAAAAAATAAGCAATATTGGGACAAAAACAGAGTTGCTGGTATTCTTTTATTTACACTTCATAACTGGCGGAGCTTACAAAAAAAGTAGCTAGCTGTATACCGATCTTGGTGGCCGGCTGCTGAAGCACGTGCGAGGCTAAATCAAGTGGAGTTCGTGCGATCGCCCGATAGTGCGTATCCGAAGGACCATGCTGAATGATAGCTACGGCAGCGATTGATCCGCGTATTGAAACGTCACAAAAGATTACTATCTCATCGTTAGAGCTTCTGCAGTTGTCAGTGCCAGACTTGCTGGGAACGCAATTATACCTACGCAACCAACCTGATAGCGCACTACGATATGAAACACTTGAACAAGAAGGCTAAATTTTGAATAGATAGCATTTTGAACACAAAGAGATATGCATATGAAAGAACAAACACGTAAGCGTCGTTCAGAGACGTACAATATCAAGATGTAAATCGGAGCGATAACCTAATACAAATTCGTGATCCATCAATAAAGAACGAGAAAGTACACTTGACGTCGCGGGAGGGTGTAAAAACCGTCGCGGGCGCATTCACGAATAGAGCCTCGTTACGCGCATGCGCTCATGAATGATGGATGGCCGTGGCCGATCGAGGAACACGGAGCGATAGGGCTAGCAGAACATCAAACTGGACCTTTACTTGCAAGGTGTATTAACAGTTAAATTGAAACTGTATCAAAGAGTTAAAGGGCATAGCTAATAAATATACCTACTACAATTTAATTTATTCTTAGAGCAACTTAGGGTTGAAGTCATTCGCAACCATAGGCGTACCTTTCACGCTCTAAACACAGCACATGATATGTCGTATCTAAACCTGGTTGTTGCTGAATCAGCGACATTTCACCTTTTAATGTACGTACGTAGCTTTTGACTATAATTTTAATCAAACGCGATCCTATTGTCAATAATATTCTAAAACTTCATATTGCAAGACATACAGAAAGCTCTGTAAAATAAAAATAATTCTATATAAAAACACTATATAAAAAGTTCTTAGAGCAGTAGGTATGTAACGTCTATCAAAATCTTCCAACAATAAACAAACACGCTCAGCCAAATCCAAAGGCAGCCCTGCTTCCATCAACATTTCACATGCTAACTACACTTGGTGAAGACGCCAACTCCTTTATTCCCATAGAGTACGGTTCAGATAGACCGCATCAGGAATTTATGGCTGTGAATAGTTTTGATTTGTCAGGTGTCGGTGTGATTGACAAGTCCGTGGCGATAGTATCGCGCGTCATAAATAACGCCACCGCTAGTTAGTACACATTCACTGCTCTATCCTCACAGATATGGAAACGTTGATATAGAATAGACTATAGGTAAAGATGGTAATGTTTTGTGGGAAAATTCGACCATTTTTAATTATGAATAGAACTTTTCAAATAAAGACAAAACGGATAAGTACTTTTAATATCTCTAACTACTTACATGTTCAAGTACATGTATTAGATAAGTGAGAAATGAATTTAACAAAGCTATGAATACAACCTCAATAATAAAGCACAAGGACTTTTAATGTCTGTAACAAACCCATATCAGATATTTATATTTCGTAATAGACATCGGCCACTCGTGAGAAAACAACGTACGATTATATTACATACAAGTCGCATCATGGAAGTACTCGCACACAGAGAATAATAGAAAACCGTTGCCCAATGATTAGTCATTGACTTGATAGACTTGGTTTTTCGGCACGCGTTAAAAGCATTTCACAATATCTACTAATGAACGGCTCTCGTTCTTTTAAAATTCAAAATCCCCTTCATTCATCTGAGTCAAAGCATAAACGCGTGAATAAATAGACAGCGTGACAGTAGGACAACAGAAACGTGCGTTCAATTAAGTCGCGTTTAGACATCATGGAATTTTGTATATTTGGTTAATAAATAATGATGTTTAAGAAAGTCAACAGGTTCCCGCGGTCGGTGTTTCTGCTATACATCACGCGCGTTCAGAAGGCGACCACCGTAGGGCCGACGCGGGCGCAACCGTTACTTCGTGTCCAATAAATTCAAGAACAAACGACAGCAATAAGGAACAGCCCGCGTCCAGGCATCCATCTCCTGTCAGACCAAGAACCGACTTATAAAGAGCCGCTACAATACGTCATACGTAAACTGTCCGGCGATAAATCAAATTCGGCTCCGACGTAACTGTAGATAGATCGAACCTAAACTGCTCATTTCGTAAAGCATTTACATCATTCAAAGCGAATATGAAATGGACGGTAAAGGAGACGGATGAATGGCTCTATTGATATAAATCGCATTCAAGCCTTCAGATTGGAATCGGTTTGTAATACAAATGTTGATGAATATGATTTGAGTAGCCGCAGCAGTCTGAATATAATGCTGATTCTGAATAATAATAAAATTTGTATGGTTGAAGAAGTAGTCATTGTTGTGTGATAGCAGACAAAAATTCACGATAAGTGCAACAACGGTACTCTAATTAAGGATGACATCAACGAAGATAACGGGCGAGGATCGGACAGATGTCTCCTGCCGGATGTTAGTCATACATCCATACATAATTCATACGTACATTGTGAGTGCGAATGGCGACTTTAGTGAGCACAATAATTATAATTGAAGACTTCCCGTCGATCCCGACGAGACTATTAGAGAAATCATTGTTACGATTAGTTCCGTTTGCCAATACATAATTGTTTTTGCCAATGAAACATCTACGTTAATTATTTCCTAGTAATCCGGTCATATTTAATAATTATTTAATTCCGATTCAATAGAACCTAAATACTGGCCGGGTGAGAGCCTCAGCGCTCCCCATTTGTCCGATCACGAAGTTAATGCCATAAGAGGCAAATCTACAATAAGTCACGTCATAAAATTAAATAGGTTAGGTACTGAGCGAATCATTATTATAATAAATAAAATATAAATTGAATAGTGTTAAAAATCAGGCCTATACCAGTGACCTAGAAAATGTCATAGATAAAAGACCTATTTGAGCTGTTGATGACGATAACGAATCAAAGTATCTTATTCGCATTTGTGTACTTATCTACAATGAACTCGCAGATAAATTAGCATCCGAACAAAACAGGTTATCTACATATAGCGCAGATTCGAAATAACTCTATCAAACGTGAATATTATGGTGCGACGCTTTAGGCTACAACTGCTGCCATAAAGGATGCAATACCATGGAATCAGCAATACATTAGGGTTTATGGGAATCTCAGATTAACGGTTCAGATCTGAATATGGAGTCACGTATCGGCTATTAGTGAAGGGCTGAAGATGAGAACACTTTGCAAGGTACATTTGTGATCTATTTATAATGTTTGGAACATTTGTAACTACTAACATCCTTTCGTACTATTGCCATAAGAAATACGAGTACATACATTATTTAGTCCATCTCAAATAGCCCTTGCACTTGGGCTTCTTACATCGATGGGAGTAAATATTACGACTACAATTTAATACGAAACTTCACACTACGGCAACATAACAATTGCCTTTTAGGTGTAGAAGGCAGAATTCTCAAGAAAAGCCGACCGAAAACCAATAAACCATACATGGACAAGATCACGTCGATAGCAGCTTCACATCGATAAATTTAAGGCCAATGTTCCGAGTGCATATTATGGCCCATTAGCAGCTATAGGAATCATAAACTACGACCAGAGTCCCGCAGCCGCCCACGCAAGCCACATTAATAGGACCACGTATGATGAACGCCCGGTTCATTTTAAATTGGACGTAATTGATTTGGAAGCGAGTCTGATTTTGCTGGAATCTTGGAGTTAGATTGCAGTTTTCGTGTGATCTGAAGACTCAGATGGTGATGCGATTTCTGTTTTGTTTCTTGATGTGGCTACGGACAGTTACAGAAATAGGTACCTACACGTGTTATGTGTTCCTTTAGTTGTACATTCGTTTCAGTACCCCTTCTGTGACTTTTGATACCTGGCTGAGCAAACACATGTTTAAACGTAGAATAATCATTGAATACTCCGTCATTTATAAGCCATTATACAAACATTTAATTACATACTTAGCTATAATTTCAAAGATACTTAAATTAAATAATACTAGACATCAAGTTTGTGATTTTATATTCCTATTAACAACTTTACTGGAATATGCATTAACGTAAAGACAAGACGTAGCAAATGTTCTTAAAATGCATACATTAGCTTTTATATAAAATACGTCTTTACAAACATAGCTTTAAAAATTATTTCCTTCCACTAAAATATTGATTACATGATACTGGCGCCAACAAACCGATATAATGCAAAATTTCTAATATTTAATGGCATTATTATGTAAATCTGAAATCTACTTCTAATCATATTTGCACGTTATTTAATGACTAAAAGCATAATGTAACAAGGTTATTATACAATTTCAATGACTAGAAGTTTTGTTTCATAAAATATTTGTCTTAACGACCCGATTACTTAACCTCTCATATGCCGAGATACCAGACACAATAGATTTTACATTGTGTCTGGTCGAGATCCGCGTTCCGGCGTTTAAGGGGTTAAGCCATAGGATGCGGCCAATCAACTCGCGACAACAAACACTTCAGGATCCCGATGCCGACCACGCCGGTGTGGTCGACATTTTCCCTTATCCGGCGGTTATCGCTATCGTCCCACTATCGGGTAGATTAATTCTTTCAAATATAATCATCTTAGTCGACGCCCTGAGTAGAGGTTCGCACCCAACTAGGCACCCTCAGGTCTGTTGTCTGAAATTTTGTACCGGGCGAGAGCCCTCAGCGCTCTCCATTTCTCCGGCAAAATAGTTAATCTGCGGCAAATCTACGAAAAAATATTTACGATCTTGACATAAAATGAAGATTAACAATTATACATACAGTTGGCGTTTAAGCATGTGTTTTTGCCAATTCCTTAATATGCTAATTCTTTGTAACTAAGTTTCGTATGTATTTGAATTTCAAAGTGGAATTAGACATGGCCATTGTTTGTAATATACAATGTTGTATTCGTGCGTCGTTCGCTACCTCTATTGTGAGTTTCCGTGGGATATATCTTTTGGGACATCGCTGCGATAGCGAAACTAATAATTACGTGAGCCATTCCGCCGTTTCTTTTGGACATTTCTCTATCTACGAACAGAATATCAATGCAAATGTTGCTTTTGAATACTTGTCTTGTTTGTTTTTTCCTCTTGAATACCCTGTATTAACTAATTTTGGCGATAATGAGCTGATCTTGTGAATCATTCTTTCCGCTTTCAAAACCGAAGATTTGTCATGTGAAAATTAGTCAGTCAACGTAAAGTAGGCTCTATTTTATATGAATGCATAATACAGATAGACATCACCGGACATGACAAATTATAACAAAACAGGAATAGACAAATTAGATGAAGACTGATAAAATTACGATTACGATCTAAAACACGAAGCCGTCACTGGAACTAACGAAGAATATTTTGCAGCAACTTGTCGACATAACATAATTATAGATAATGTGAATAGAAATAATTACAAAACTATAGGCTGGGGAGCGAAATGATTTCGTAACCAGCGTTATCAAGTTCGAAAGGCGTGTTTCGCGCGTGCGTACAGACATTTCAACTTACAAGCTCCTCCCACACTAAAGCAACAAGTTTGTGATACTTTTAGTTAGTTTTACACAATTCTTAAAGATTCTTATCTTTTTGTTAAAACTGCATGATTTTTTGAAATATAAAACAACCACTATTATTACGTGATTCGACGTGTTATGTGAAAATAAGTCATGCTAGATTAAATAATATAACATAACACAGGTACAATACAATCTATGAACGTAAAACTTAACGGTTGCGGATATTACTATACATTATCGATTCATTTACTATATAACAACAGATAAGAACATACTTATTGAATATGTAAACATCGGCACAGACCATACCTATTTAAAGAAAATATATTATTAATAAAATGAGTAACTTACAATCTCTTCAAAAATGACCAACAACCACCGAAAACACGGACCGAATTTGTATTGAAAACACGTAAGTCAATTCACACAGCACTCAGTTCAAATGCACCGAACGTAGAGATAAGGGGCGATGACGGCCGCCTCCGATGACGTCTCAACGTGGAATGGTCTGATGATGGCGAGCCGAGGAAGAAGGACGAGGGAAGGGGCGCGGGGAGCAGGGGACCGGTAGGCGTGGCCTCGCAGGTGTATCAGTCGAACTGTGATATACGCGCATGTTAACACTCGGAAACGAACACGCCTCATTGTCACGCAACGAAGACCAAATCCAGGCAATGTTAATTGTTTGTTCGACGGCGAAAGTATCGACGTTACTTGTTATTGTGACTAAAAGAGATAAGGCTCGGAGCATTCTTTGGTGTTTCGACAGGCGTAGATGGAATATCAGATAAACTTTTTTGGAGATAATGACAGACTAATTATGACACTTGAGAACTTATCGCGTGTTGTTATCTTGAAGTGGGTGCGATAGGACAAAAAGAGGGTCTAACTTTGAAGTTGTTTGAGAGATTCGTTTAATGAGAAGAGTTCTGTTTAAAAACTTCAGAAGCTATCCAGAATATCTCCTTTAAACCCCGATTCCTAATGACTTTTAAGGCTTTAAATTAAGTAAAGAATGCAGCTTCAAGTTAATAAACACTTGACAGTTACTTTCGGAATCTTGGCGTAACCTCTTGCACACGCGAGGCGTCTTTAGGTCTTGTCACCTAGTGAATTATGTCTTCTTCTAGCACCAAGCGTAAAACATTTTAGGAATTCCACAGTTACAGAGGCCTGACGTTTTACGGAGACAATTTATGGCAAGCTTTAGAACGAGGGTAAATCTGTGCAAATTGTATTGTAAATCACGTCTTTGATTTCAATGGCATTAAAAGAGTACTGTCAAGATTGATTGAGGAGTTATCATTTGGCAGGAACTAATTACAGGAACGTTCGAAGCAAGTGCAACCCCTTGCCATTTAAACGGTGTTAAAGGAGGATTTATTTATTTATCCCCGTCTGGCATTCACCGCGTTTACCCAGATAATCACTGAGTCAACATTACCGGCATTGCGCACTGAACTATAACTCTTGTTGACGTCTTAATAAGCACCATACCTTCCGTCAGCTCGGGAGATTTATGGAGATCACGATGGACTCTCACTCCAGTTAAATAACCTTTAAGTATAGTGGCATAAGACCGTTTTAATTTGGCCAGCTTTAATGCTTTCGTGAAGTAAATGAATTGCCTATCAGATGATACCGGTGTTTCGAAGCCACTCTATTTTGATGCTGTTTAAGTTTACAGCTATAAGCTCTTAGATAGTGATGTAGAGTAATAAGGTTGTCGGATATAATAACTTTTTCTTATTATAGTGTTTTGTTTTACTGTGGAGGTAAAGATGAATGTACATACCCATGCACTTCATTCATCTGCGAAGTGACTACTGATTACCCCAAATCTTCATCGAAGCTATTGGATTTGTTAAATTATGAAATTAAATTCTCACAACTAGAAATAAAGCTAGATCTCAAATATTTCAGATAAGAAGGATGCATTAATCGCCGCTAAAATTTAAGTTGGTAGACCTAAACTAGGCGAGCATAAGATCTCACAACTTTTGAGTGAAAAAGTCGCAACTTACAACGACTTACTTGCTTACTTAGCAACTTTAATAAATGGGTAATTACAGATTAGTAGTTAACACATTCACCAATAAAACTGATAAGCATGCTAACGAGAAACAATCTCGCAATAGATTCGCTCGAGTTGCAACATTAGAAGTGATCGGTGTAATAAATATAATAAATACCTCCCAGTTTATAACTATAAGCTCTTAACTTCGTAAAACAAGACACTATAAAAGAGTCATCATCATTAAAATGTTTAATGGGTACTATGTGTATGACTGACCTCGTTCTAATGCATACTAGAACGTCTTAATTTAAATTGACTTCCTTAATATTAGGTGAAACTGGAATTACACTAACGTAAAGGCAAAAATACCTTACAATAGGCGATAAAAAGATTAGAAGAAGAGAAGAGAGAAAGGAAAATATTGACAAATTTGTTTGTAGTATCTCCGAAATTCAAATTCAAAAACACTTTATTGCACAAAGATAAACATAACAAATAGAACAAATACGTAAGAGACAGAAGGGGCACAATAAGCGGCCTTGTTCCTAAACAGGAACCTCTTCCAGGCAACCTTCTTCCTTCTACTTTACAAAGATAGAAAAAAATGCCGAATTTTAAAACTGCAATCAGAATTCGTATCTGTGTAAGTATGTTACTCATTTCGCATATAGCAATCTCATCCTCGCCACAAGATAATTCCGACGCGGCTAACCAGTCAACCGAGAATAAATGAGGGTACTTCAAGATCCTGTGTTAATTAACTCATAACTCAAATTGGCACTTATCACGTGCGATATATATCGACGCATGCGCAACGCCGTTAGCGAGAAAACAATATACGAGGATATCCACCTATATATTTACGAGTATTACGTCGTGTAGGGTCAGGTCGTCCACCTATTTATTGTTTGCAAGAATGTGGAACAATAAGGGGTGTAATGTTTTTCTGTTAGTAAGCTTTTTTTCCGTATGGACTAATGTTACTAAGACATTATCATTATTTTTTTAGTGACGTTTTTTGCCGGTTTACTGACATGTCAAGCCTTGCATTACGTTGTGTGACAGTTATAGAATGAGTGGGTTGTGTGGCTGATTGTGTGTTACGATGTGGGATGGTTTGAGTGGCTATAAGTATTAGAGGTTCATGTTCAGTTTGCAAGAATTTTCTGACTGCAGGTATTCAATATTGCTGTTTTCTGTAGAAGATTATTATTATTTCAAGCGTACACCATCGCACTGCAGGGTAAAGGCTTCTCTTCCTATCTTCCACTCCTCCCGATCTTGGGCTCTCTCTTTTCAAGATGTTGAGTAACCATCCAATTCGTCACGCAATATCTTTCTCGGTCAGTCACAACACTTCTTGATATTTGGCACCCATTGTGTGGAGAATATTGTAACATACCAAAATAAAAAAAAATATGTAAGAGAAAAAAACGATAAAGATTCTTTTGAATATAGACAATAACAAACGGTACATATATGTTACCCAACATTGCCTCTTGGTATTAAATGTGATAATGAACATAAACTCAAGATGACACGATTGCTTTTGTTGACAACAATGGAAAGATAGGTACAAAAGATATGGTAATGACAACAACATAGGCAAATAGTTAACAATAGCCAACTCTACACCTTCACAATTATACTAAACACCATACTATAGATCAAAGACCTATCAAACATCATGTATAGAATTCAAATATGCAAATACAGCTCATCAAACAGCAATCACGAAAACAAGCAACATGATCCAGACACTATGAGAACGTTTACAAATGACAATTTAAATTCATTGTGTACATCGTGAAAGGTTGTGTGTCTGTAATCAGCTGATCGGATGATTTAAATACCAAACAATGGCACTAGACATTAAATCTATTCCGTTGTGCAACGTGCTAGACAAGCCTGGGACGTTTCAGGCCATAAACATTATAAACTAAATTGACATTTACGTTCCGCATGGAATTTATTGGGTACAGATATGTCGCATAAGTACACATAAAATTAAACATACGAGAGCTACTAAGGTATCCTTAATAGAAGGATAAAATACCAACATGAACAAGAAAGTCAAGAGTTTACAAATATGCAATAAAAGTCGAAATCGAAAATAATTTTTAATTTAACAACATAACATGTTATCTTAATTTCGAGATGGCAAGGTTGTAAACAGCATAAGCATAGCGAACAACGTTGCGGATTTCACCTCGATTATCTCAATTAGTAATTATTACGTTTTCACTATGATTATTGCTATTAATAATAATTATTAGTATCTGGAGTCGAGCGTCGCGCGCAGATAAATGGTAATGATCGGGTGTGCGGCGCGGGCGCAGGCATCGCATCGCGCAGGTGCAATAATATTGTTGGATCTAGAGACGGGGCGTGGAATGGTACATGTGTGATGAATGGCGAATATTTTAACGTTAGAAATGTTGGAGCCACTTAATCTATCTGTATGCAAAACAACGACTGTTTTCTTTGAGAATATTAGGTAGAACTTCAACGTACCATACCAGGAACGTACTGTACGAGCTATTGGAACTATTACTTGTAAAGTCATCTACGTTGAATATAACACGAGAAGTAACGAAGTGATGGTAATACATGATTTCTTCTTTGCTTTCACAAGTAATTGAAACGAACCGCCTCGAGGACACAACAAAACTTTAAAAAAAGAATAGATGTGTGAAACCCAAAAATATAACGATTTGTATCTTCAGCGTAAAATACGTCAATATTAGTTCTCAAATACAATTTATGACCGATCATCATTCAACAGATAGATGCGTAGATATAACTAACATTAGTATTAGATAATGATGTTGCGAATTACTAAAGTAGCCTCTATAAACATCGCCTACGCAACCGAGTGCAATATAGAAACAGCAATAAAAATTAACTGTTAAGCCACTGTAAACTATACAAGTATCCAAGGCAGTATGGACATAACGTTACCAGCAACCTATCTCATATACAAACGAATATTTCACTTTGGCAGTTGGCTATAGACGATGTTTCGGCACACCACCTATCACGTTAGACTAACAAAGACCTCAGGTAAAGCGTGGACGTTCAGCGATGGATGTACAGAAGCCTAGAGGAGAAATACTACGTATAGAACGGCCACTCCCCGCTCCCTACTAGCACACAGCTAGATTTACCTCACAGTTATAACTTGTGGATTATTGTACTCTAAAATAGCAGTCGGTCATACCAGATTGAAAAACTTTCTTGTGTCTGTGTAGTGTAAGCCTACACTTAAGTATACTATGTATGTAACCAACATAATCCCTCGCGAATTCATTAATAAAGTAGTATCTGTTCGGACGCCTGTCTTTCAATAACACCAATCCTTATATGGCGACACTGCCATGCCTGGCATCAGCGGCTCGCGACGCGATTCATATTTATAAAAAGAACTTATAAACAAATAAAATAAAAAAATATATATAAAAATCGATTCGCAAGACATACAACGAATTTTATTTATTGTTCTCAGTTAGGCTCTCAGTTGGCAATATCACGTTAAGTGTGACTCGCTTACATAGCAAATGCTTATACTTATACACTCTAGCCTTAAACCTCCAGGATTATAGTGCCATATCGTCTACACCAAAGTCTTCGACCAACATAAAGCCAAAGCCGTAAGGCGCGCCCAGAAGTGATACCGGAGGGCTGTGATTATAATTCAGCAACAATAAACAGATAGTTAATTGCGATGCTGTCACGGCGCAGTATATGGTAATGAGGCGTAGGGATCGCGACTACGCGGACAATATCTCTCCACGGTGAAAGGTAAGGTGTGCTGGTGCGAACTAACAGCTTATGGCGGTACACCAAACTTAGGGCCGTAACACCTATCGAAATGTGCTGAGGTTGGTCATCTACCTCATAACCCACGCGATAGGAGAAGTTAATCGATCAAAGCTTGACCTACTAGGTCTTTTCATCCCAACAGGGGTTGCGAGCATGGCATCTGTCTGTAATTACCTATGTGTGATAGTTGAGTTCAAAACTTTAGAACTTAACCACACTGCCATACTACTAGTATTGCATGATCTGTACTGTAGCCGTACTACGCCAGGAAACCCGTGCCCTTTCTCTCAAGCATTGAAGCATCACACGACCGCCCTTATCTACCCGCAAACGTTCCTATAACTTGCGCCTCGAGCACAATGTTTGTTTTAGCCCACGGGCCGTGGGCCGTGTCTCGCGATAGGCACACTACATGCGCTTTCAGCCTCGCCGACCAGCCTCCCTGACACCAATACCTTTTTATCAGCACTAATCTCCATGAGAAAGTTAACAACGGAACCTGTATCGTCGAGATCGAGAGAATCCTAACTAAACGCCACTTTTACTTAAGCGAAACCAGTCGAAGAACAATTAATTAAATTCCGATGTGAATGAGCGGTTGGTAAATAATATTAAACATCTTTATGGAATTATATAATAAGTGTTCGAAATATGGTTAGAAAATGCATTAGACAGTTGTACACTCGCGAAGAAAAGCATACAGCAAAAGCGTAAATCTATGCTTATTGCATTTTTCTATTTGGAGAACTTATAGGCGGAAATCATTTAATGAACGATAAGGTAACAAAAAGATAAGCAAAAAGACTGAAAGACTAATTATTCTTATGCACTGGCCTGCAAAACTAAGTAGGTACTACACTTTTTTTTTTTTTTGCGAAACCATAGAAGTCAGATATTTAAAATAAAAACGTTTTCTATGTAACTATTAAACTATAAATTAGTAACATTTAGTCTTTTTTATTCTGATAGCTTATCTTGTGTATTTAAAACGTTTAAAATTTAAAAAGTGTAGTACTGACTTTTGCAGGCAGTGTAGATATGCAAACAATGCTAATAACAAATTTCCGCCAATAGATATCAAGCTAGATAAAGATGTTTCATTTTATAACCGGAAAATCTTACAACAGACAATTGCCAACTAGAGGAGGAAACACAAACGGACGTTACATACCTAACATCAATAAAGTAATTAAGTTGGCAATAAACACGAGACTAACAATAATAATGATATATAAATGGAAATCCCCGCCTGTCAACGAGTACATTTGCAACTAAAAGATATAATTACAAAATGACAGACACGCAAATTATAAGAAATTTTATTTAAATTAAATCAAATCCACTTTTTACTACCACTTTGAATTGAATTTTTTTACATAACAAACGTCTCATCCGCCTAAAACTACTGCAGCTTCTCACAACATGTATAGCCGGTGAAAAGAAGCTGCAAGGAAACCTCGGGCCCTAGATGATTTTTGTAACTGCTACTTGTACTAACTACGCAGCGCTACATTTTCATACATAATAAAATATCGTGTGCCGAGAAAACATCGTAACTAAATCTGCGCCTGTGAGTTTTCCAAGGATTCAAGATGTCCACAACCCACAGAAAATAACACGATCAAGTACGCAACGTATAGAGAAAAAGAGAGAATGAGAGAGAGGGAGAAAGATTCATTCATGCAAGGCACACGTACATAACAACAAACAAACATCATCACTAATTTAAGAGCCAAGCTCTTGTCGGTGTAGCTTTCTCCATTCTTGTCTATCAAAGGCCAATTATTTCACTTCGCCTAAGACACGACGTTCGTCTTCTCTTTAATCTGTTCCATGTAAGGTCTTCTTGGCCTTCTCCTTCCTTGTCGCGAGGGCTTTTTTGCTTGTCCCTTCTATAATGTTCCAGTTCCATGCCCATCACTACAGACCCATCTTTCGGATAGAGCACGGCGCTATCCCACTGTTGGTTAGTTAAAATCAAATTTAGATACGAATCCAAAACTTTTCTTTTTATCATCATTTAAATTAGCTTTATGGCCAGAAATCTCTTAGTAATCCAGATGTTTCCCAGAATTCGCTCAATACCTAATATCATTAATACAAACAAAATATTCCTAACGACTTTACATTCTTCTTCTTATTATGTGGGTTGTGAGGTGGAATACCAACCTCATCAACCCTGGTGTCAGGATTATTATTGACCCGCCCAAGGCTACTGACATGACGTGTAACGACTACGTACTTACATTAGTAAGTAGTAACCGGGACCAACGGCTTAACGTGACTTTACATTGTTGCGCATATATTCCATAAATACATTAGTGGCATTCGTATAATGTAAGCAATCGATCATAACGTAAAGAAATACGACAGTTATGTCGTCATTCAACTTATTAAACAGTACAAAAAATCTTAGAAACATTCGTTTTTAGCCTTGACAACATTATTAATGTAATAATATTCATGAATGGTGACAATGAAGACATTAAATACGTAATAGCATTAGCAGAAGACTAAATAATATTATTAAAGGCATTTTCAAAACATTTGAGAGAAAAGAAGCGAAATCCAATTACCTATTACGGACGAGTAATCGACAGGCATAAAATTTATGGAACACACATAAATTTTAAGCAGAAATTTAAAAACCCCTTCCAATATTTTACATTCGTCAATAACCCGACAGAATTAAGTTGAGATGCCTATTTTATTCGGTTGGGGTATTCATTCATTTTAAAATTAACAGTTGTCAATCATCAGTTCCGTTCCTTTTCGGTGGAGTGACAGGTATAACTTAAAATAAAATTAGGATGTGTTTGCAGGAATCGGGGCCAGTAGCCGGCACCACTGCTTAACAAATACTCCGAAGCAGTTCGATACATTAAACTTCCCATATAAGCCTAATTAAAATTACCAACATCAAAAATAAATGTAATTACTAACATTCCATCGAAACGCCCTACTTTCAATCAGATCCTAACTTGGCTCACAAGCCACAAACCCAACAATTCCTTTGAAATTTATACGCAAATGCGAACAAAGTAGAAACAAACGATTGGATAGACAGATAGAATTCGGCTGAGCTCTTGTGGAATCCTATAATGAGTGCCTTACCAACCTACCAACAGAGTTACGATCTAATTACACGGAACACAGCTTCAAATCGCATCGTAAATGTCATTTTACTCGGGGGAGCTGTATGTGAACCACGCGATGTGAAGTATTGCTTAGCATATTCGATTATGTTCTTTTCCCATGCGGCTTAGCATGTCTCGGTTAAAACGAAAATATCGTCATCCCCCTAGCATTAACCCGTTTTTCGCAGGGTCCGCTACCTAACCTGAAGATTTGACAGGTCCGGTTTTTTACAGTAGCGGCTGCCAACCCGCGAAGGGAAAACCAGCCCAACACAGGTTAGGTCACATACCTCCGCAAAATGCATTATGATATGTGTCACCTCACAATGTTTTCCTTCACCGCTGAGCACGTGATAATCATTTATGATCCAAACATGATTTCGAACACAAATTCGACAATCATTGGTTTAGGCCTGTGCTGGATTCGAACCTGCGAGCGAGTATCTACCTATCGTGGTTCGGTTATCCCTATAGACTAACATATACTTACTACCATGCAGTCACCAGACCACTGTATTGTCCAAATCTATCCGCCTTATTACAAAACGAAGACTAAATACACCAATGGTGACCCTAGCGCCGCGGCTGCGACATTTTTTTTTTTTGTTTTTAAAATTACTTGTTTTGTGGTCAATAAAGAGTTTTGTATTATATTGTACCTTTAGGTATTCTAACTGCCATTATTTGTAGTCACTTTGAAAGATTCACTCTTTTCATACATTTTGAATTACTTTTTAACGGGTCGATACGTGATTAAATCTTAAATCAAGTAAAAAACAGATATCTCATTATGTGCCATTTTGTACCTTTTATTTAATGAGGGAGATTCCAGGCTACGCTCCCCAAAAATAATATAGATGGCGCTGTACAGATTTTCCTTCGTTAAACCTTCTAAATTAATTAGTATTATAGCACAGCGTGGCATCATATTGAATCTATGTATATAATTTATCTACACAGCGGTTCAGCAGTTCGTAGCAGGCCCTCTTGCCACTCTGGGATCAGTTCTCACGGACAAGTCTGTGCCTCCTCGATTAGTTTACATTGCGACCGCAAGCGACCAATCTACCGCTTGTGCAACTAATGAGGGATTAGCCCCGTTTATACACGTCTTGCCTGATGGAGTATCTCGAGTGGTATTTGGTAATATCCAAAGTCTGTGTAAACTAAGTCTGCTTTTTCTATACAGGACTGCTATTTCTGTTATTAACCTCTATTTTTGTTCGCCCGAGTAGTTAATGCTATCTGCGGCAAATCTACAATAAGTCACGTCAAAAAAAAAAAGTTATTAACCTCGTAATTAATACTAAAGGGGATGATTCAGACCATGATGCTGAGTTAATATCGAGTGGAATTTTCCATCGCCAAAGTATTGAATAGAAAATAATTCAAGAACAAAAAACAAAAACGCATATTTTACGACGGAAAATTCCATTCGACATTAACTCAGAATAATGAGCTGAATCACCGCCCTTAGTGTTCGTTACGATGTCACTTACTTACACCCCGTACAAGTACGTACAAGTACCTAGCCATACAAGTGCGTATGGGTGTTTGTGACACCATAACAAATACCGAGTTGATATCAAGTGGAATTTTCCGATCCTGTCGGGTTTTTTAAAATTATTTTCAGTTCCATACTTTTGCGACGGAAAATTCCACTTGATAACTACTCAGAATCATGGTCTGAATCATCCCTCAATGTTTTCGTTACGATGTCACTAGCACCCTGAATATCACTATCAGCTATCATATTCGCACTCATATTTGTACTCATCACATCTTTCGACACTATCCACCCACAGCGTTTCTATTCTAGTACGGCCAAACGTAGAAACTCACGTACTTTTCTATTCATGATTACACATAAAAACTTATAACTGTCACTGTGGTACCGAACTTGCACCAATAAGTAATTATCTGAAGTGCAGTTATTACTAACACAGTTGGCTCGACCATTATAGACGGTGATACGGCTCACCTATCACGTTAATCTGAAAGTTCGGTTGGGTGCTTAGTTCATCTTACGATGGATGTACCTCTGACTACCCCATTGGGATATAGTCGTGTGCTTACGTTATGTTTATGTTATAAATGCCTTTGTGCGCTTTGTTAGTTAACGTTACAAGTTGTAAAAAAACACAGGCCAATCAGATAAATATGCTTGTAAAATGACAATTACCAACTTTCCTATAAGACGATAGAAATTAGAAAACGGTATTAGAATACGCAAAGGACAAACTATTTCCAAATCAAACTGATCTGTAAGGACCTGTGGTGTGAACTGTGAACATCTAAATGTGCGAACCGATAGCTAAAATAGGAGTAAACCCACCCACGTGTAATGTTATAGTAATAAACACGGAGAAACTGCGAGTCCAGTAAATAAATCAGACATTTATTTACTTTCGCGTAACGTTGCAGCCCTAAAACGTAATGTTAATTTGAGCAAATAATCGTAAAAGCTCCTAAGATCCACTTTAGATATAAAACCACACATAACTTTTACTTGCAAGTATAAATACGGTTTTTATAGTTTTCTAATGCAATAAGCGTGTCGATTTCTTGAACATAAAATATAAATTTATGCAGAGAAATTAGACATAAACTTTATGGGGTCGTAATAGACCTGAAAAGTTTCACACATAAATACACTTCTCATCAAAAAAATCGAAACACTTCCGTTTTCATTGTTTCTGTCCGAATTTAACACAAAAAAGAATTCATACGATGAAAAAAAAATACATAAATGTATAGCTGGCAGTTTGGCCATTACAGTAATAAGCGAAAATTCTAAATTCAAAATTAGAATTTCATTTGTTTATCTTATAAACGAAATGAATCACTGTTTTGAGACAAATGTGTGTTTAGGGTTGGAGTACATTTAGCGTTTAAAAACTAAAAATTGGCGCCTATCATAAACTTTTTGTTTTTTATTTCAATACTGTGACTTTGGGACGTCTGAAAAAAGGTTTTTTTTCTAAAACGTATGGATACTTCGCCCACAGAAGCCGCCCAAGTTGTGGCATTGCTGGATTCTGGCCTTAGTCAGCGTGTTGTGGCTGCAAGACTGCATCTAAGCCTGTCATCTGTTCATAGTCTATAAACGTTATCGGGAGACTGGTTTGTTCACGCGCCGTTCAGGATCTGGCAGGAATCGGGTCACTTCTGAGCGAGATGATCGATTTATTGTAACAACTTCTTTAAGAAATCGACGCCTTAACGCTTTTCAACTTCAGCAGCGGCTTCGTGTCGTACGAAGGGTGGCTGTAAGTGACTCTACAATTAGAAGAAGGTTGAAGGATCGTGGACTGGTACCGCATAAGCCAGCAAATGGGCCGAAATTAACTGCAGACCATCGAAGAGCGCGCCTTAACTTTGCACGTGAGCACCTAAATTGGTCATACCTACAGTGGAGCAAAGTTCTCTTTTCTGATGAGTGTAAAATTATGCTGTATGGTAACGACGGAAGGAACAAGGTCTACAGAAGAGACGGAGAACGCTATGCACAATGCTGCATTGAAGAAAAGGTCAGCTATGGTGGCGGTTCGTGGACGGTTTGGGGAGGAATCAGCGCCGACGGTAAGACAGAGCTTGCTTTCGTGTCTGGGCCACGTCTGCCTGCACTAAACTGTCATCGGTACGTCGAAGAGTGTCTCGAGCCTCATGTGATGCCCTATGCACATTTTATTGGCAACGGCTTCATATTCATGCACGACAATGCTAGGGCTCACACCGCGGGCGTCGTACGAGATTATCTTAACGAAGTCGATATCTCTATTATGGAATGGCCAGCAAGAAGCCCGGACATGAATCCCATTGAACATCTGTGGGATGAATTAAAGAGACGAATTCGAGCAAGAGATCCTGCCCCAGAAACACTTAGCCAGCTGCAAGATGCAATCCAAGAGGAATGGGACAATATACCACAGCATGTGATCGTGACTCTCATCCGATCGATGAAGAACCGTATGGAAACAGTAATTAGAGCTCGGGGAGGGAATACAAGTTATTAAATAAACGTTTTTTAGCTTTTTTTTTCATTTACGTGTGTTGTTTTATCCATTTCCTTTATACTCCATACGGAATAAAAATGACTCATTTAACAAAATACGAAACCTATGAAAAATTCATTTAAATTTAGAACATTAACATTAAGATTTGATAAGCTCATATTACTCACTATTAAACGACATTTAACATTTATTCCTAAATGTACACATTTTTCTGATAATCCTGCCAAAACGTAAACTTGCAAGGTGTTTCGATTTTTTTGATGAGAAGTGTATATTTCTTATCTACTTAATAAAATTAACTTAGTCATAAAAAACAATTTAGCAGTAAATATGTATGCGAACAAAATTATTCCAGTTTTGATCGTAAAAAATAAAGAATAAGGTCATATAGACATCGAAAACGACTCTTACAATATCATTAGACTAGGTAATAAAAAAATGCATTATATAACCCACACAAAAGCTGTCGAATAAAAGCTGTTAGTATTTTTATTATCTTTTATAAAAGGAACAATATATAATAACAATAACTCCTGGAAATTCACACGTAAATTACAAAAGCGGCATTTTATCGCATGACGAGCCCCAACCTGCGGACGAGTTAAGGGAGTCGCGTAAAGGTCAACGCATACACGGCTGCCGTGTGTAAAATAATTCGTATTTGAAATTGCGCGGGCGCACACGACGCGGTCGCGTTATACCTGAGTATATAAACAGTATCAACACTTCATAGAGGGTCCATTGATGTCACAACCAATACGAGAGAAGCAGTATAAAATTACAATTTTCGGGTTCAGCACCCATAGAACCAGACCTAACCTAATTTCACCGTCTGTCCATCTGTTCTTCATACTACTACGAGATACTGCTACAGAGTGTTAAAAGCCCACATTGCAGCGATTCACCTAAAAAGCAATATTGCTATTTAACATTTGCTGACATTGCACGCTTACTTTTATATGCGCAAATTTCTTTATGTCCGTATACACAACAGGACCCTTCGTCTGATTCGATCGACAACCAGAGTTTCACTTTCGTAATATTTAGTACCTTCCGAGTAGTGTAAGAAAAATAATAGTACCTTTACAGTTAAACAAAAAACTTGAATTAATTTCCAGCAGGACCCTCCGTGGTTTGAAGGTCTTCAGACCATTGGTGTATATCCCTGTATAGCGGTGCATTAGTACCTTCAGATTATCTTCGTTTTCTTTTAAAACAAATATTAGTTTATAAGAAATAAATCTACAAAATTTTTATACTGCCAGCAGGACCCTTTTTTGTTTTGGTGCTCTCAGTCTAGACAGTCATATTTCCTAGCAGCAATATATTAGTACTTTTCAAAAAAATATCGCTTCGTTAAAAAATGAGTAGTATAAAGTAATAGTAATAAGACTCTGATTCATTATCAGGGAAAATATTCTAAATAGCATAACGTTACTTCTATTCCCGGAGTTTACTTTACCTATTATTGTTTTATTTATGTGATGCAACCAATTAAATAAAAATTTAGTTTTCATGTTATTTTAGGTAGGTACGTAGTTTAATCGTCGAAGAACATATAATTCAATAATTTACAAAATTGAGGGTAGATGAAAAAAAATAACCGATTTCGTAGTGTCATATCGCATATTAGTAACAGAGGTTCATTTGTGCAGTTACGTATTGTCGTTCAGGTTATTTAAAATATTTTTGTGCTAATAATGGTTAGAAAAAAGAAGCTATTTTCTAATTTAATTTCTATTGGTAATTGTAATTTTGATTGGTAATTGTAATTTTGATTGATAATTCCTAATGTAAATTTTTGTAAATATAATTTATTTTTTGTTATAATTTTCATTGTGTTTTCCTTTTTGACGATATTAAACTACGTACCTACCTAATATAACATGAAAACTGATTTTTATTTCATTGGTTGCATCACATAAATAAAAGTGTTAGAATATTTTCTCTGATAAAGAATCAGTCTTATTACTTTTTAATACATTTTTTTTTAATTAAGCGATATTTTTTTGAAAAGTACTAATATACTGCTGCTAGGAAATATGAATGTCTGGACTGAAAGCACCAAAACAAAAAAGGGTCCTGCTGGCAGTATAAAAATTTTGTAGATTTATTTCTTATAAACTAATATTTGTTTTAAAAGAAAACGAAGATAATCTGAAGGTACTAATGCACCGCTATACAGGGATATACACCAATGGTCTGAAGACCTTCAAACCACGGAGGGTCCTGCTGGAAATTAATTCAAGTTTTTTGTTTAACTGTAAAGGTACTATTATTTTTCTTACACTACTCGGAAGGTACTAAATATTACGAAAGTGAAACTCTGGTTGTCGATCGAATCAGACGAAGGGTCCTGTTGTGTATACGGACATAATTTCTTTTCGATGAATTGCTTTGATGTGACCTACTGCACTGCTTATATTTGCCCAATGCGCCTACAAACAACGGGACTGCACTGCGACCAATAGTGATAAGTGCGCCGATTTATGTTAGGGCCCTTTCGGTCGTGTTGAATTATCAATAACATAAATAGCACAAACTGATCTCGAGTTTGGTCTTTGAAAAGCTATTGTAATGTGAACTTTGTAGTGCGGTGTTAAAAAGATTACGGGGAAGATTGTGGTCTTAATGAAGGTGGAAGAAATATTCTTTCGATTTATGTTTAACATTAGTGTCATCACTAATGTATAGCCGTAAGTAGTCGTCTCTTCTTCTTTTCTAGTTGAAGAACGCTTGACTCTCAATGTAAGGTCGCAAGTTCGAATCCACCTATGATTTTCGAAATCGTTTTCGATGTTTGTATGGTAATTAATTATCACGTGCGGTGAAGGAAAATATCGTGAGGAACCCCACATACCTGAGAAATGCGTTTCGGAGGTATGTGTCCTAACCTGTATTGGGCTGGTTTTCCCTTCGCGGGTTGGAAGGTCAGACACGGAGTCACTTCTTCTGTAAAAAACCGGACTACCTCCCTATAATGCTAGGGAGATGATGATCTCAAGCTAGACAGACACAACCCACATACGTAATCCTTATCTGAGTGGAAGAGTAGGTACACAAAAGCTGCTCTTGAAATACAAACATGAAATATTCACACATGACGTTCAAAGTAGAATACGAAAAACCTTATGGCATCAACTTGGGAATTTAACGCCCATATATTTATCACTTAATAAGACACGACGAATTTATTAAAAAAAAAACATAAAAAGGAAGATAGAAGGAAAAAGAGGAACGGGAAGACCATGAAGAGCATTCAAATTCAAAAATATCTTTATTCAGTAGGTAACATAGTTACACTTTGAATCGTCAACTTTTACATAACGAACGTCTCATCCGCCTAAAACTACTGCAGCTTCTCACAACCTGTATAGCTTACGTGGAATAAATTAAAAAGAAGGCGAACGACGTGTTGAATTGGCCTTTGATAGACAAGAATGCTACACTGACTCTTGTCGGCGTGGCTCTTAAATTGATGATGATAATATTTATCACGTTGGAAGACGTTGAATTGGAGTAAAATATGTTCGGATAAATTGTGCTGCAGTTCCCTCAACCCAATGGGTTGAAAGTCACGGTATTGAACGAAAACCAACTACAAAACGGCTGTTCCCTACTACAAATACACTCCTATTGTAAATCTCAGTAGCTAAGTCCAATAAACAACACACATTCGCACTCCGCACCGCACCGCTAGATTTACGCATTTGTTCCTAACGATGTCGCATCGAGAAAGTTCTATGCCCTTTAAGGTATTGTTACTTATTAATACGGGAACCAAGGTGTGGCACGCCAGCTGGGAAAGATTTAGTTGCATCGCCGGTAGGTAATACTGCAATATAACCCTTTTCGCTTCAGGTATTTTCCTATAATGCTGGCTGCAGATTCCGCGTAGGCTTACAAGTAATATATCGTTACCTTATAGTGAAAATCACGTTAACACCTTATCGAAAAATGACATTCGGATGTCATTTTTGGTAACAGAACCTCGCAATAAAGTTCCAGGTAAAACCCAATCCAGGTAAAAGATTGTGGTCTGAATTTTTCTATCTATCTTTCTACTCAGCCTGTGTCCACCCACTGCTGGGTATAGGCCTCCTCTCTTTCACGTCATCTTATCCGTTCCTGTGCAAGTCTCATCCATTACTTTCCGGCGTACCTCACAATGTCATCTGGCCGCCGAACCCATGGCCACCTTTCAGTAACAGCCTTAGTCCATCTAAATGATTACTCGGAATGATTTTTTTTTCAAACGCTCCATTGTAAATGTAATTAAGTGAATTATTACTTACATAATCATCGTCATCATTCATTACTTACATATACCAACCTAATTAATATTTATCTGTGCTTCACATCGTGTAACTGTTTTCGTCAACTTTTTTATATTTTGTCTTTTTCCCTTTGTTATCACAGTTGTTAAGGTTTCACAATCTGGTATAATACCTTACACACTATTTTATTATTATCCTCTATTATGATTGTTAACTGTTGTGTTCGTCTTTTAAATCATCATCTCCCTAGCATTATCCCGCTTTTTCACAGGGTCCGCTTACCTAACCTGAAGATTTGACAGGTCCGGTTTTTTACAGAAGCGACTGCTTGTCTGACCTTCCAACCCGTGAAAGGAAAATCAGCCTAATATAGGTTACGCTACGTTAGTGGTCACATACCTCCGAAAATGCATTTTTGGGAATGTGGGTTTCCTCAATGTTTTCCTTCACCGCTGAGCACGTGATAATTATTTATGATCCAAACATGAATTTGAAAACGAATTCGACAATCATTCGTTCAGGCCTATGCTGTGTGTGTGTGTGGTGTGCTCGTCTTTTATAATAAATAACAAAAAAATGAAAGAAATCGAGGTTTTGTGGAAGAAAATCGCAACAAAATGTGATTTTTCAAAAATGTGCTGACTTGGTTTTGACTATAAGGCAACGATATGCAAATGGTGTGGTGGAAGTGTTAGGACAATAGCCATTTACCAGAGCTTTCAAGTACCCGAACGTCTCCCACTCGGCTTAACGACTATTGACATGAGGCTATCATGAGATAATAATTGGGAAACCCATAAGAACAATAGCGCTCCACTCAACTATTGAACGCATGAGTATAGAGAACTCTACATAGCATCCAAAAACAGTTAGATTTCTATCGAAGAAAACAAATAAATATAATTCGCAGAAATCGGCTGACAACATGTCATCTAAATGGCCAGTAGTTGCCACTCGTTACCATACTTGTTATAGCAAACAAGATAAAGATAAAAGCAAAACGTCGTTAGGGTTACAAATAGATTCTTTTGCCATTTTATAGCTATCATATCCAAGCAGGCGATAAGTGCACTCCTCTATAACGAATGATATTGCCCATTAAACATTTCAATACAAATTATCTCTGAAGATGCAACAACTACGAACAAAACGCATGTAGCATCCAATTTCACGGCTACTAAATAAAATTAACATCGAACTGACAGAGTAACAAAGCGTCCTCGATAATTCGCACAGAACGAGCTAAGCGAACGCCACACACCCATTAATCAAACGTCCTCATATCCTACGCGCAACAATATTTTAATGAAAATATAAATTGCGATCATACAAGCGAATTCAATTCAGTTAATATGCAATAATTGGCATAAGCACCGGCTGAATTAGACGCTGCTCGACACAACGTGCAATCAAGAAAGAATGGGCCGTTTAGCATTTCTCTTAGAGCGCAATTACAATTCAATTTTATGTGAGGCACTAAACGTGTGCAATAAGAGGAGGCTATCATTGTAGTTAAGGATGATCGCTCGTTCTGTGGCTGGCGTGTGATTAAAGCGAGATTTGTTGTGGGTCGCTGGGCCGTCAGCCGGCAGACGGGTGAGTGACGCGAATGTGATGACTATGTCATTCACCTCGCTGGGAAAATCAGCAAAATAAACAAGGCTCAAATTGGAGGATGACCGTAACGGGACGTGGTCGGAGCACTAGCGTCTGCGATAAGATTCGACTCCGGCTCGCGCCTATTGAGGGTCGTTACGAGACGCTGGCGCGAGATGATCGATAATAATGGTAATTTCGCCTGGAACACGTGTAGCATCGGTCGTTCGTCGGTGCGATCGCGATCGCCGCATACCTACCCTATTAGGACGTGCAAAAGGCAGTCTCGATGACAGAATTGGCTTGCACGCTCCTCGACCCTTGGGAATTTTGTAGCTTTGTTTATACAACGAGATAGGGAAATCGTCTGCTGTTTGTTATGATTCGGACGTTTATAGCAACATTTAGATTACATAAATGTAAAGTAACCTTCAATATTGTACATGGAAGGATAATGTACGATTAAAGGTTCCTGCTCTTCCTGGTAGAGGCCGGGTGAGTTAAGAGACGCTTCAATGGAGGTAGACTTTCAATCAAGTTAAGAAAGGCTGCCGGACGCCCTTTATGTGGAAGCACCACAGATACGCATTGTGAGTGACGCGGAGGCTTACAGCAAGTATTTATGTGACGGCGAGCCAACCCGCGGTCCCATAATGGCAACACAATATCACAATACGGGCATAGATTTATGCTCGGGCGCAACGCGTTCCCGCACGCGGAAATCCCATAGTTATTTACCGGTTGCGAGTTAAGTGCGGCAGATTTATCGGTGCGCGCCTGCGCGCTAGCGACGATCTCGTTTCCGTGCGTCCCGTCCGCGTCGAGCAAGTGCACTATGATATATACCATCCTGTGCAAGCTATGATACCACTATATCACCGCTCACCTCGGGGAAATTTTACCTAGGTCGCTAGACGTTACGAAAGCAGAGCCGCTGCTCTCATTTTAACTTACACTGGTCGGGTTGGTGTTTCACAGAGGAAACATATTTCAAAAGCACGTGCAAGATAAATATTGTATTTATTTATTTATTTGAATATGTATACCAACAGTACACATATTATTGTAAAGTTATAAAATTCAAGACTAAGTTGATTTTTGTATATGTGTCCTAATTACAAATAAACACGGCATTCGCAATTACAACAACATAACGTATATATCTAAGTATTATTATATAGGTATAAATAAATATATCCATAAGACACACAACATGACAAGGCTTATGAAAGACCGTCTCGTCTTTCAGCGCAGGTAAAAAAGTGCCTATTTCAAATCCCTACACTGACGTCCATAAAGGATGTTGTACAAAACATCAGTGTTATTACGGCCCGTGTGAAATTACACTCGGTCATTTGTCAAGAGGAAGGAGGCGCTAGACTTTGTGTTCCACGGTTATTAATTTCATTAGCCCACTCTTAATCAAACGCGGCGCGGTGGGTGTGAACGAGGCCCGACTTGCCTGTAATAATATTAGTATCAATGAACATTGCTATTTGTTACCAGACTACAAGACTTATTTCCACCTGCCTTGGGATTGACTTTGACTGGTAATCTTGGGTTTTTGTGCCAGTACTACTTTGTTTTGATGTGACACTAATTGACTTTAGTGCAGAAAAAGTATTTACACACAGATTTCATATTGATAAATGTCAACTTTATCCATACTTATCATCATTAATATTTTTATTCTTATTATTATTAGTCAGCTATTATTGCATTTTAAGCGATAGAATAGTTTACTTCCCTAGCATTATCCCGTTTTTCACAGGGTCCGCTTACCTAACCTGACGATTTGACAGGTCCAGTTACTACAGAAGTGACTGCCTGTCTGACTTTCCTAACCGCGAAGGGAAAACCAGCCCAATACATGTTAGGTCACATTTCGAAAATGCGAAATTTCTCGGGAATGTGGGTTTCCTCACGATGTTTTCCTTCACCGCTGAGCACGTGATAATCATTTATAATCCAAACATGAATTCGAAAACTAATTCGGCAATCATTGGTCTCTCAAATCATCTCAAAGTGAGAGGCAAGCGTTCTACCAACTGGGCCACCACGGCTCTCGGGAAATATAAATCTAGGGGAAGGCTGGCCAAAGTGAATACCCCGGGCAAAGCGAATACTCCCCACTACTCCTAAAATATTAGATGTTAATTCAACACACCACTACTGTTACGTCGGGCCATCTTGGATTAATACGCGGCAAACATAGAAACGAGAGGCCGCGTCGTGTCCCTTCCGCGGAGTGGAGATTTGTGTTTTCGTAAATAAAAGATTGATTTTAAGCGGTAAGTACATTGATTAATTCTCCTATATTACTAGTTCTTGATTATTAGGAATGTCTTAATTCAGTAGCATACCAAAGTAGATTTTTATGGTATATTTAACAGAAAGTCAGAATTATTAGTTTTTGCATGAAATGTGTTAAGCTCAAAATTTACCTAGTGGGGCAAAGTGAGTAGGGCAAAGTGGATACCATATCCACTGATGACTTATTATCTAAAAAGGTGTTTTACTTGTTTCAGATTATGAATAAATATAAAAAAAAACTGTTTTCACCGATGATTAGGAAAATATATACAAAAGAAGACGGTAAATTAATTGAAAATTGGATTCGATGTGACATTTGTCAACAATGGTGTCACGAAGATTGTTCTGCTTTTGATGGCACATAAGGGTATACCTGTGACAATTGCCAATCTTAATTTTATAATTTTATGGTCAATAAAAGTTATTTGTTTCAGTTAATCAAAGTTATTTCTATATTTTCAGAGTCTGATTATGGGTATTCACTTTGCCCAAGTGCGGTATCCGCTTTACCCGGGGTACCGGGCAAAGCGAATACAATCGTACTTTTTTTTATTTTAACTGCAGTTGATTATTGTTTAAATATTCTTGGTTACTGATATTCGTATTTGTAAGAGCAATAAATAAAGATTGATTTGTGATAATTATTTTGTTTTTGTATTGTAAATCTTTTCTGCTATAACCTTAAATACCTTAAGGTATCCACTATGCCCGGCCTTCCCCTACAGATCTTAAATTAGAACTATAGATGTCAGCCAAAATATTACAGATACGAGTATTCAGCCAAAAGGCCAGATTTACCCATCACCACCCACCTTCCAATTTGAGCAGGAGGCAGTCTGGGCTCATAACACGAGCCCATACGTCATGTAGACGGGCAGAGTCTCAATTGTCCAGATTGGCATAATGACACGCGCCCGGAGCCCCGGCTAACTTATGACCACATTACCGTGACATGCTTGACGCATGACCAATTATTACATACAATCTCTTACGCGTAAAATATGAATAAGGTGCCTTGCGACCATTAATCTAACTACGCGTTATGAAACTCTGGAGTCGGGAGCTAGCTTGAAGTTTGGATTGTTTGTTATTGTTTCAAATGTGCCTGTTTAAAGTGTCTTAAAAATGAAGGTCAGTTTATACAGGTTTTTTCATGATAATGAACTTCATACACCTTACTGTTTTAGAAACTAAGGTCACCGGTACAAAAAAAATATTATAGAACAGGCGAAAACAGAAGGAAATTTTAAAAGCAGAGACCATTCAATATCAGTACTCATAATCTCACTTTTAAAGAACATTGAAACTAAATACAAAAATGAATCCAATTCAATGACACCGGAATAAAACTTTGTAATAAAAATGACGCACAACCAAACCCACAAGCGAAAGCTCGTATGTAATATCGTATGTAGAATGTTAGTCACTTTGAAGGGAAGATAATGTTGCCGGTAAATAAATTCTAGACACGCCATGTCGGGAAACAAATGAACCAGCTAAGGGAGAAATATTGCAAAAACACTTTAAAATATTACCAACATTGTTAGAGTAACATGAGATTGTAACTACCTCTTCGTAATAATGCGAGGAGTAATATTTTGAAGGGTTTGACGTTGTAGGCATCGAGCACAATATACTTATATTGAAGCAGTATTTTGGGGAGTATTACGTCATTTTTATATTCACATCAATATCATCATAATGGTCAAACAAACTCTATAATTTTCAATTTGAAATCGACGAATTCGTCTTCAAGTCCAATTCTAAAACGCCAATTTTCGCCAAAGCCCCTAAGTCCCAATAGATTGCGAAGATTGGTTATCTAAGGCCATCTTAAGTTTTCATCCATCCCAACTCAAGGGTTCGGGAAACAATCAGGCAAGCCACAACCCTCGGATGGCCAATCAGCTGAAACAAATGACGACCATTTGTCCATATCCGTCGTGTCCGTTGACGAGGTATGGCCAGGAATTCTTTTTGAATATATTACGGAACATCGTTATTTGTCTATGCATTCCCATACAGATAAGACGTTGAAGTATTGAACGCACTTTGCAAAGTTATGGTGCTCATTTTCTTGTTAATATACTGCAAAAGTATAGTTTGACGAGTTTTTCTGCTGCAACAACTTCGTATCTGCGCGCTTGGAAAAGCCAGCGGTATTAATAGGTACATACTAATAATCATAACGACTAATTCAGCACAATTATCAGTGATTATATAGATAACATTCTACAATAGCTTCGATGCGCTCTGATCTGTCGAAATACGGAAACCAGTGTTGTGACGTTCATTAGCATAGTTATGTATCAGTCGAGATTAGGCCGATCGATTCTGTTCTATCTAACAATACTTTTTATGGATACTTCAATTACCCGATAAATTCTACAAGCAATAATTTTAAGCGAAAAATAAATCATAGAACCCAAACAAAACATAACAACTGCACCGATCTAAATGTTTCTCTACCGGCTAAGCCAACAAACACTGTCTAGTGTTGCTACTTGAAGATTTCCATAACATTGTCCGGTAAGTAGTGGAACCGTATCTCCATCAGTATAATGACGATTAATGCGCCGGGCTGACCAATAGCAACGGTACGGCGGTAAGTTACGCGCGCATGCGGGGCCCATAGACAAAATATTGTCACACTTTTTTTTTATTCATGCAGTAGGCTAAGACAATATAGACTGTAGGAATGGTAAGTAGAGATTGCTTTTAGTTAGAGTATATTCCTTATTCTATGGTTAGAGGCAAATCTGGAATAGGTATGAACATTACCTAAAACAGTAATATTACTATTTAAAATTCCACACTTACTTATACGCGCAAATGCTGCTTATTAAAAATGCAACATTCGCGATTTTATTAATGTGGCCTTTTTAGCTTCCGATGCCAATAAAGCAACCAAGCCGATGCTTTTGAAAGGCCAAATGACATGTTTATCTTGCTATATAAAACCACATTCCAAATCACTGATAAAAGTTAAATTAAAATTGTCTGATAAATGGATTAGAATACGCTGGAAAATGTGTCTATTAAAATTTATGGAATACAGTAGATTTTGCTCTCATACTAATTACAAAATAACTACCTTTTCGGGCAATGGATTTTACTTTGATTTGATGTAAGTGGCTTACTCACATATCACCGTTCCTCATGTGTGCGTGAATCGTAACTTATCACACCAGTTGTATATGCCTGTAGTGTGTCCATAGTGATATTGTCGTTGGTGGACAGTGGACACGGCTGTAATCCGACAAGCTGGGATGTTAATTAATGGACATTACTTAAACCGATTAGCCAGTGTGGACCGCCCGCGCGAGGCTTGTGCAAGATACGGATAATAGGCCTAGAATCCAGTGTATTGTTAGGTATTATTTGTACTGTTTTTATCGTTAGTTTCATGCGCGGTGAAGTTGGTTAAGTTAGAGACGAATCTTAGAATAAGTCTTGACTTATTCGAGCATCTTTGCTGGATTTTAATAAAGCAATATTACACGGCTCACGATACATTCTACAGATCCAATATCAAGGGTCACGCAAGTTGGCTTCAGACAGGTGGCTCCGTATGGTACGTACATTATGATGTACCAAAAAGACGATCACTTGCTAGTCGAAACTACGCTAAACATTTACACAGGTAAACAAACTCCGGAACGCCCGAAAGCTACCTAGTGCAGAAACCTAGTAAATAGGTAGTTAAAAACATACCAGCTAGTTGCCCGATAATCGACTGCATATCGATTAATAATCTATTATTTAAAAGATAGTATCTTTTTTAAATAATATTGCTAGGGTCGCGTTTGAAACGTTTAGTGGTATATCCAGAACATAAGGATGAAATGTCTGCCGACGCCTAGTTGCCCGTAGATGGAATGGAGTGGGTGGAATTAACTCGTGAAATTCCTGTGCACACTTACCGAAGTGTATCCTATAAAAGACCGACAGACAGGCTACCCTTCGTCTGTAGTGTAGACTTTGGAGTCGATACTAACGATAGAAGTTTCGATAATCGATTATTTGGCAACAGTAATACTAGCTGAATATATCTAACGACAGATACGAATGGTGGAAACAAATTCAGAGGCCCGACCTCAAATCAAACGGGAAGTGGCACGGACACAGAAGAGTCTGCTAACCCTTAGAGACAGTTACCGTTTCCCATACGAAGTTCGACCAACGTGTTAGTCTAGTCTTTCGAATATTGGGTCCGGGTCTCGGTATATCACGATTTGGACTAGTTTACTTTCCTTGCTAATTCTCTTAGCATTAGGAATTAAATTAACACTACCAGAGCAACCTCTTCGATTTATCTTTAGACGTATGCTAGTATTGGTAAGTTGTTTTTTTTTGTCGCTTTTTTAGGCCACTACAGAACTTCCAAAGTAAGTTTATCTGCGGAATGTTTTAATAGACAGCTTTTCTTTTCAGCTTTTATGACCTACTTGACAATAAAAAGTTGAAACAAACTTGTGCCCAACGAGAAGTATCATCTGAGACCATCAACACATTAGGCTGTTAACACACGAGCTAATCGGTCATAGCATACCTAATACCGTACAACAACGCGTCGGCCTATAATCTACCACAGCCTGTACACTCCATACAAAAATCTCGTTCTTACAGTGCACCGCTTAACCCCGAGATAGACAGTCTGCGCGCGCATCCTTACTCCTTAATGGATAAATAGATTTAGACTTAAGTGGGCATCGTGGGGGTGAGGCAAATCAAGCTCGCATTGGTGCGGGACGGAGAATGCCCTTTCTTTTTTATGTGGTACTAACTTTTACCCGCGGGTTCGCTCGCGTTAAATTCGGGGTAACACGGTATTTAAAACTGCGAAATGTCCCATATACCATTTCACCCCCTCTTTGAGGGGTAGGGGGCAGATTTCTAAATAAAATATGCACGTTTTTTTTGGGAGTCACATTTGTGCATCACAAATATTTTTTTGCTTTCTACCTTGAAAACTGTGGATTGCTCCATACAAACTTCCACCCACCATTTTAGGGAAGTGGGGGGTTAGAATGAGACAAAAACAGCCAATGTCAGTCTCCATCCCTTCAACTATCTCCACTTAAAAAATCACCGTTCCGTTTCGCCGTGATAGACGGACAAACAAACAGACACACACATACACTTTCTCATTTATAATATTAGTATAGATTGTTTATTCTGTGCCACTACCCGTCGTGACAAATCGCTGGATTACTATGACCAGTCCATTTGTTATACTTATTAGTCCACTTGGTTTCTGGGTTTATTGGGTTTATCCCATAAACTCTCCTAAGAAGATTACACCCAGAGGGTTGAACCCATTAATAACCTATCGCCCTCCAAGTTTCCAAACTTATAACTTCATAAACATTTATTAGGCGTTAACAGATTATAAGTCCACAACCTTTGGGTAAGATTCCCATTTAAAGTTTCCTAATGTTCAATAATTCAATTACGTAGATCGTAAGTAGGTTAGTATGAATAATTATTTTGATTATAAAATATTTTAATACCATTATCCTAATTAATTTCCAACATTTAGTTGCTTCAAATTTATAAGATGCCTCGTTTAGACGTTATGCTCTTTCAATAGATATAAAATTAATAATATTGACAATAATTTACCAGTATACGCGACAAGCGACAATTATATTATAAATTACTGTCCTACAATGTTTGCATTGTGCAGTATTAAGGCTATTATATTCTAATTAGGTAAATCTAACGTTTAGTGTTGTTTCATAAGATGCCTCGTTTAGACCTAAGGCCTTTCGATGGATGTATTAATAAAGATGATCATTATTTTAAGATTATACGTGACAAATGGCATATTAAATAATAAATAGTTATTCTACAATTTTTGCATACAGTATTAACAACATTCGAGATTATATGCACAGGTTCACACAAAAACCCACTCGAACCCGCAAAACTCACCGAAACCACACACTGGACACTTCATACAAAACACCTTGTTTTACAGACAATACACATTGATCTTATCATAAACGCGCAACTGTGTGTGTGACGTCCGAAACCCATACGATTGAAGACTATAGTACGATCGGGGGGGGGGGGTGGGGGGGGGGGTGAGGTAAACCTAGCTCAGCCGCTGGTGGGGAGCGGAGAGTTGCCTTTCTATACGTAGTATTATTCCTTCTTCTATGCCGAAACCGTAAAATAATGTGACAGTGGCCCCGATTCCTGAAGACATCTCCTAATTTTATTTTAAGTCATACGTGTCATTTCCTTATCCGCCGAAAAGGAAAGGGACGAATGATTGACAACTGTTAATTTTAAAATGAATACGGCCAAATAAAATAGCCATCTCACTCATATGCAACCCGTTTGACGTGTGCTGTCAACTAATTTTGTCAGGTTATTGGAAAATATAAAACTTTGGACGGGCTTTTTAAATTTCTGTCTAAAATTGATGTTGACATATATTATTTATATTACCCGTCCCTTTATTTTTCGGCGATCCGTCTAAAGGTGGCACCACAACGCCGGCGGCCCGACTGACCAGTACAAATAGCAGACATTCGTCTAGCTCTTCTCCTATTTCAATCCGGACACTAGGAAAGCTCCGTACGATTTCTTAACACCGTAATGAGGGTAGGAAGGGTTTAAGTATGAATGCTTGTGTAATACGTTTACTTTGAATTGCTTTAGGTTAAGCCGTGTAGGTCCTGAATGTGGGGAAGGATGAAATAATTCTGACTAAAGGAAAAATAAAGTAAGTAAATTGCAATCAATAGTTTTCTAATGTATTGAAAAATAAAGCAAGTCGAATCGCTATTGAATTAAAAAGCTCATTCCAAATACTATGCTACTTATCAGTCACTGGCCCCGATTCCTGCAGACACCGCCTAATTATATTTTAATTTATATCCGTCAGTTTCATATCCGTCGAAAAGGAAAGGGACGGATGATTCACAGCTCTTAATTTTAGGAAGAAAGAGTAAATGAATGAATAACCCGAGCGAATCAAAAAGGTACGTCACTGGTATGCAATACGTTTGACATGCTGTCTACTAACTGTGTCGGGTTATTGACTGATGTAAAATTTTTAGACGGTTGTTTTAGATTTGTGCTTAAAATTGACGTGTGTTCCATAAATTTTATGCTTGTCGATTACCCGTCCCTTTCCTTTTCGGCGGATAAGAAAATGACAGATATAACTTAAAATAAAATTAGATGGTATTTACAGGAATTAGCACCACTGGCAGTCATTGCTAAACAATAATATGGAACTGCCAGTTTTCAATTCAATTTTGTCTCCAGAACAACTTCACGATTTCTCGAGTTCTTTGGGAGACTCTCGACTTGGAGAAATCTCGAACGCAAACCCTAAAGACGAGCAACAAGCGCGATCTGTACCATAAACCCCGCTAACCTCTCCTAATGCCTTCGGGCACCAAAACTAGAACCGTTCTCGATAAAACGATCCATATCAGACTAGTTCCACCACACTAATACGTAATACAAACCATTTAATTAAAGGTTACTATCTCGCAATTAATAGTGCTCATCTTTTAAAACATTCCTCATTCGTAATCTTAATAACAAATCTACGGTACAAATTTTCTCATCGGCCTATTACAAATAGTATCGGGATTCAATTAGCTGCGATTCCAAAGGCATTAATTGGAGTGGCTGAGAACTAGGGAAGTATAAGATAAGGAGAACATGGTATATGTAATTTATACAATGTATTAATAATGGGAGATTCTGTTTTAGAATTAAAAATTAAAATAGTTCTCAAAACTCGTTAGATGGCGCTTAACCAACTAAGATGCCACGAATTAATAAGAGATTGATTTATTTTTCCCTGTTACTTGTTTTTTTTTCCAGAATGTAATTATTGTGACATATACGTACGTTTTGTTTTGTTTTCAAAATTTCATCGAAAAAAAAAATTAATAATTAACGTTTCGTTCCTTGCAGTAACGTACCAAGCCCAGCGCCATCTCCCCAGCAGCTAGGAAAAAATTAAAACTACAATACATGTGGGACAAAATAAAGAGTTAAAATGTACTGACATATAAACACTACTTATAACTAATCTGGTGAACTAAACGCCCCCTTACCTTACTAACGGAAATACTGCATCTCTGACTAATTCTAACAAGCATTAGGTGATCATCTAGTACTACAGTTGAAACTAATCTTAAAAAAACAAAGTCCATATTTAAATTTTCATAAGATTTGTTTTGAAAGAAAGACAGAAAGAAAAAAGAAACGATTTGGTTGAGTTATTCGAATACCTCCTCTCGTTGTAAATCAATCCGTTTAAGTTTACCCAAAGCAGCCCCGGCGTTTCGCACGCGGATTCCAGAAATAGGACGCGGTCTTGGCAATGTATGTTCTTATAGTTTACTATGTAGAGTTGGCAAAAGATTAACATTGTTCATAATATCGCACCGGCAGATAGCCCTCTAGATATGGGGGTGTGGCTGCAGGCGGAGTCGCGGCTAACGTATAGCTAGACGCGGCAAATAAACAATATACACGCCGTCTCACATATTGAAAGCAGATATAAATTTAATTTCGAAATGGGTACAGTACACATTCGATTAATGAATGCGAGTTGTACGCTAAATTCTCGAGAATTTACAACTCGATGTTTTCTTATTGGGTTTATTTACCCTCACTTTTTTCTTACGCGTGACTTCGTAGTGTCTCTGCACTGCATTGAATCGAGCTCCAAACCACTGAATTCGACTTTGTGAGTTGGAATCATGTGGTTTCTAGGATATGTGCCCGTGCCCGGTTAATGGCAATAGGCTTATCATTACATGGGATTTAAACAGCTGGCGAGAAGTAGGTGTACCCATATACCATACACTCTGCCTCCCCTTTAGCGATACAGGTTTATTTATGTTTATTTGGGATAACAACAGCTTAATCTAAATGTTTTACAATGTTACTTACTAAACCATAGCCAATAACAGCTATCCTCGAATTACTACTTAAATAAAGGAGTTTGATGCTATATTTGTGTTATTCTACAGATTGAGGGTAGTTTTCACTTGTGCCCAGTTGCGGGACGTATGAGCTGTCTCAGCTGTTAAACGCATCACACGTGCTGCCATTTTCGTGTAACAAAAACGCCCCGCAGTTTACGAAACAGTTTCAACTAAATTGAAAATCATTTCAGAAACCCCCGTTACACGGAGCACCGTAGAAGCGTGAGTGAAACTTGTTTTTTGCGTCACTCTTCAAACAAAACACTACGGGAACGAAACCGCAAAATAACTTCACCTTTAATATACAAAGCGATATTGCAGTACAACATACGAAACAAGCGAGCCGCAGAGTGCAGTATAAAGAAGCGCGGGCGCATCACGACTAGACCTCTCAATTTCTAAAACAAAGCCGCACCAATCGATTAGGTATTCCACTCGTGGCTACCGTTACATGGCACTGGGGATAGGCCTTACTACTTGTTACAGCGGAATTCGCTGCGCAAGACATTTTGCAAAATGATGGCTCAATCATGCGGCACATTAAAGCGTGCGAGTGAAATTCGAAACATGACTCTTGTCTATTAAAAACATATTTTAAAGTCCTTAACCTGCTTTATTTCTGGTAGTAGAGTGCTTCAGTAAGCTTGTTACAGTGATATGGAAATTAAATGGTAGAAATACAATTTAAAATTACAACTCGATCTAGGGTTTGTAATATTATGATTATGAACCGACTCGTTTTTGTAACTATAATAATTTAAGAAAAGTTTTCGAATATTTTATTTACAGACATTAAATAGGTTGCAGTAGGCTGGCAGTAGGCGTCCCGTATCGCTTTCCAATAAGGTCGATACGATATTCGAGCTAGTTAGTTTAGTACCCTTTTCAGATTCATTTCAGATGCATTTCATAAAATATATTAAGTTGTTATTATTAAGAAGTTGTGTAATGTTTAAACCTAAAAAAGTTTGTATCATTGGGATAAACAAACAAATGTACGAAAATATACTTACGAAAAAGACTTACGATGCGGTTTTGAGTGCAAGTTAGAGTTGTAAGTACGTATATACCGCAATCTGATTCAGGATGTTTTAAAGAAAGGCCAGGCTAAGAGTACTAAACCCGCGAGCATGCACTAATTATTTGATGAGAGTCTAGGAAGCGAAGATGGCGTATCATGATCGTATCGGAATCCCAACGTCAACAGTCAATGGTCTCTGCCTACCCCAACGGGAAATAGACGTGATCTTATGTCACAAACAACGGTCAATTTCACCGCGCCATTGCACTTGTTAATAGCGTTATCAATAGAAATGGCAATAATAATTCGGCCGCTGCATGCCGGGTGGAGTCAAGTGGTTAATATAAGTCACGTCAAGGCCAGAGTGAACAGGGACCTTCTGGGCGAGCTTGCTCCATCTTAAGCCTCGTCTATGCCTTCGGGCAAGGCTGGGGCCAACAGCAAACCCATCAAAGGTAAAAAAAAGTCAAAAAAGATCGCTCCGTAAGGAGTCGGTTAGTTTCACCTTCACCTTCGCTTTGCTGGCAACGATCTGGATTAGATAATCAAAACAAACTTGGATGACTCAAACGTACGTCAGACATAGCAAATTGCTATCAATAGACACATCAATATCTAGAGATCAATCATCAAATCAAGCTTCTTTATTTTTGACGTCGACGTAGCCTTAGCGATTCTCTATTTGTACTGTTAGACAGAAAAGAATCGATCGACCTAGGGGGTTAAAATGGCCACATCAAAACAATTCATCTAAGAAAGCAATTTGACATTTGCGCAATGCAAACAAATGTCAAATAGTAATATTGCTTTTTTAGATGAATTGATTCTATGTGGCCTTTTTAACCCCCTTAATCTCGACTGATACTTCACTATGGTAATGAGCGTCACAACACTAGCTTACGTACTTTGACAGATCTAATTCTTACAAAATGTTACCTTTATTGAAATATCACTTTATAATCATTGTTCTAAACTAGTCGTTCTTTTTAATAGTATGTACAACAAGTAAGCAATCCATAGTAAGTTCGAAAATAAATAATAATTTTCTTCTTTCTCTTAAAGACGTGTTTCGCGAATTGCTAAGGACCCATCGAACGTAAGACAAATTCTTTGCATCACAGAATGACCGTAACTTACCTTTGTAACCCATTGTCTATCTTTGGAGTTTCTTAAAGATAACAACATAACATAAGCTCACGACTATATCCCAATTGGGGTAGTCAGAGGTACATCCATCGCAAGATGAACTAAGTATCCACACGTTACCGAGCTTTCTGTTAGACCAACGTTGTAGCTGGTCTACCGTATCGCCGTTTCGGAAAGATAGGTCAGAAATAAGACAAGAAATGACACCAAATAGCAATTCATAGTAGGAGCAACAACGTGAAGGCGCAAGAAACGAAAACGCTTATAAAGACATGTTCGATTTAAAATTCACTCTAGGTACAGCAAAAAATAGGTCTCGGGTGCGCTCGCGCATTATACGGGCGTGCTGCACGACCGCGATTCAATGTAAGGGGGCATCTATTAATTACGTGAGGTGTTTAGGGGAGACCTTAATCCAAGTCTCATCAAATCTCAAGCGGGAGAGAGCGGGAACCCGGTTAATCTTACGTATTTTTTCCGTAACAAAGAAAAAGTCTAAAATTAAAAAACTTGATTAAATTAAATACATTTTTATCCATCGTATATTTCCGCTCAATTCCGACTAAATACTATCCAATAATAATTATCACATTTGTGTACGCCGTTTTGCAACAGTAGCTCTTCAAAATCTCACGTGAGTTTTGATTGAGAAAAATCTTGCCAAATGTCACCAAGGCAAGAGAAAGGGAGTCCAAAAATCGCCAAAATCACTACACGTAATTAATGGACGACCCCTAGCTGGCAGTACGGGAGACAACCGCCCTAGTATGGACACCGTCAATGGGGAATGTACTTACAGGGCTGGCATCACGACGCTGTCATTGCTATCTGCAACAGAGGGAAATGGAAATTGAGATAATTCAAATTGAGAACAGTCTTTGCGGGAATTGAAAGTTCAGATAGATTATTTGCAGTTCTAGTGCACAACGTGACGTATGTAGTATTAGCATAACGGGAACTCTTCGCCCCGCGCCAAATCGTACCGGGCGCGGACCTCGCATCTTTTGGGTCTAACTTCAGTTTTATTTGGCCGTAAGCCACTAAGGAGTGAGGGAGAGAGCACAACGACAGTGCCTCGCACGCACTTACGGTTAAGAATGAGATTTTGTATGGACTGTCCGGGATTGGATTTTAGTGTCCAATCCGTAAAGATTTAAAGCAATAGGACGCTAATGATATTAGAACAGTTTGCAAATCGCGATTTTTTTTTAGGTGCTTATTAATCGCGAAGTGATGTGGCCGCGAGATGTCATGTTTACTCCGGCTAATTAATTGCTCAAAGAAGTGGTGAAATTTTATGTAAGTCACAACGCAGACCGGAAGAACTGACGCGTTGGGTATTTTAGAATTTGACGCACATTATCTGTCAGTTGGCTAAAACTTTAGAAAATGATATCACTTGTAGAAAATGGACATAACACCTCATAGTTACTCGTGTAATAGTGTTCTTGAGGAGCTCGGTGGCGCAGCGGTAAATGCGCTCGGTCTGCGATTGTTGAAGTTAAGCAACTTTCGCAAAGGCCGGTCATTGGATGGGTGACCACAAAAAAAAATCATCTCGAGCTCTTCCGAGCTTGGGAAGGCACGTTAAGCCGTTGGTCCCGGCTGCATTAGCAGTCGTTAATAACAATCAATCCGCACTGGGCCCGCGTGATGGTTTAAGGCCCGATCTCCCTATCCATCCATAGGGAAGGCCCGTGCCCCAGCAGTGGGGACGTTAATGGGCTGATGATGATGATGCGTGTTCTAAAAATCATGTAGGTATGAAGTATGAGAAACTTCAACATCGCTTGATGATAATTAACAATTTGAGACAATAATGTCGTTAATAAACCTAGTCCCCCCCCCCCGTTTATTTTTTCATACCATTTAAAATTAGTCACAGCCCGCATGACTTAGCATAATTTGTTTATAATTCATTCAGAACGTGAATGTTTCCTAGATTGGCATCAATTATAGCTCTGTTAAGGTAAAATACAATCATTAAGTCTGTCACCATCATGTCATCTATTCATGTAATGGTCTAGTGTAGGTGTTAGTAGGCGACATCGAATTCTAATCAAACTAAAAGGATCGTTTAAGAGGCAATTTTCAAACTAATCTCTATGCAAATACGACAGAAACATCGATACGAGTTCATCAAACTATTATCGGAATAGCAACTATTTTGGACTTTACGACGCAGATATCGCTCAATATATTCATGGAACATTTAGGAGATGATCAATAAAATCTAAAATACATTATTTTGACAATCAATTGACAATATTTCTAAATAAACTGACGACGTAAAGGCGATAAGACAGAGTCATAAAATTAGGCATAAAAGCTTAAGAAATAGAAAGGCTTGACTTGCATCAAACTTGCAATATGGCAATATTTGTTACCGTGTCATAAAGTGTTTTACAAATAGGACACTGACACCAACTGGACATGGTTTAAGAGGCACTATACATAAGTCCTTTAAATCAAAGCTCAGTCATATAAATTGAGCAACAAGTGAATGTTGAATTTTCAACGAGAAAGAGCGGTTGGCTTGTTGAGTTTATAATTCTTAATTACTATGGGAGAAGATTGAGTCTCGCTCGCTCGGTCTGATAAAGCATTTCTATTCTATTCTAAACTAATGGCATAAAGCCCCTCAGACAACTTGCAGCAATTGTTGATACGAAGTCCTGAGATGGATATGATGAACCTTATGCTGACATGGAATCAGTCTATCGCAACAATTTTCCATCATATTAGAAAGGACACTGTCCCTCTGTCGGATTCGACATGCCTGGGAAGACAAGCAGCTGAACATGATCTATGTCTTTGATTCGCTCCTAGAACAGCATAGACGCACACGAAAGACATATATTAGCAAATGAAACATTAACACAGTTGGCTTGAACATTATAGACGATGATAAGGCTCACCATCTATCACGTTGGTCTAACAGAAAGCTCGTGTGCTTGTACTTAGTTCTCCTTGCGATGGATGTACCTCTGACTACTCTATCCTATGTTATTAACAAATGAGATTCCTGACAATTTTGCGGGGGCAATAGGTACGTTTCTGTCATCATACATAGGTACTTCATTACTAGTTGATACGTTATTCGTCACGTCCACAGCTGGCCCTGGATCGACCACGTGTCACAACTTCAATAGACGTCGTTTACTGGTACAATTAGCATGGAAAAAACAGCATACCTTAGGTTTATACCGCGAAGCAATCTGGCTATAAATAGTGCTTGTGTAATAGAGCAATAAACTATAAACGTTATGCATGATATTATGTACGCTCAGGCTGCAAATGCAATTTTAATCAATCTCTGGCAATGGTCGGCAAATAAACGAGAATTATTGGTACTACGCATTGATATAAATCAAAATGATATTTTCAACCTAATTTAGCGGAGACAAGTTGTAAATAGAATTACGGTGTAAGTTTATACGCGTTTCGCAAGGCGAATTTACTCGAAGCGAGATCTTAATTCAACATGTTGATTTAATATTATTTATAAGTACCTACCTACTTATAATGTGCGTTTTGAGAATAGATAGCACTATCTATTACAGTTTTGTCGAAGAAAGAGTTTCCAAATGGTGTTTTGTAAAGGTTAAAATAGAGATAACGAAAAATTCGCTTTATTTACGTTCGAAAAAAAAACTGCGTAAGTTCATTTCGTTTTGACCAAAAAAAGAAAGCTCGTTTTCAAATTCATCTCTACAAAAGTGAAAACAGTAGAAAGGCAATATATGATTATTGAGAATCGGGAATGAATCATGCGCGAGCGCCGCCGCCAGTAGCAGAGCGCACCGTTATTGGTTATGTTGGCTACACTGCTGCGGTGGCGGGTATTCATTTTCCATTTATTTATTTTATTCAGCTACCGAGTACGCTCTCACGACTCAATCTAATAAATAGTCCTGGCATTACCGGCAAGATACACCGTAATAAGATAGCCAGAGAAATACGCGCCAAGCGATAATAGAGAATTACTTTCCTACTTTGGTTTCGGCTTGAGATTGATATAGAGAGAAAATATAAACTATTATACCTAATAATAAGGGTGAAATTGAAAACAGAGTACGCGTTGAGGGATTAAGAAATGATTAGATATGTTCGCCTACGTTTATAGACCTGCTTAATTATACCAATAGAACTCCAATGTCAGTAACAATAACTTTAAATGAAACTTAGTATACAATAATAGATATAAATAGTGCTCAATGTACAACTACTTACTATTTAATAGAAGACACAAAATATCGTAACTTAAAGGACTAGAGACCGAGAAAATCATATGCTTTAGAATATTATTCACAAAGATACCATTCAGGTTGGAAATGAATGCGACTATTTGCACATTTTCCTGTCTAAATTGGCATTACAAATATTCAAATCGAGTGGAAATTATGCACAGGTAACTCTTTAGTGTAAGCGCAGTCCGTGAGAAGCGACTGGCAATCAAAATAAATTAAAATAACAACACACTTAAGTGTGAACTTATGGGACCGTTTCCTTTAGTTTATGATAGGTTTCCTGCGCCCGCGGCAATTCTCGCGCATGCGTGATATATGCCAGCTCCATTTGTCTCTGGCTTAATGGAATTACTGTTTTCTAGAAAATATTAGCTTAGAAAATGCTTTCTAATTCAATTAATTATAAACATATTATGGAGACAAATAATTATGAACATACGGTTCTTTGATAAATAACGTGTGAGGTTTACGAAGTTATAAGCTAATTACGTATATTTAATACCAAACACGACTATCTGGCTTACTTGTCAAGAAGCCAAATAGCATCTTTATGGTTTTTAAAACACTCTCAACGGAACTTGATTATAGTTTTATCATAAAAAGTACGTTTCACTTAGAGTTTTTGTCACTTTATAATTGTTTTTATGTCTAGTAGACCCAGTAATTAATTTTTGGTACAAATCACAAAGTTCACTGTACTCAAAAGTCACTTAATACACCTCGATTATAATCGAAAACATTGTCCAAAATAATTGTTTTACTGTCTCACAAACACTTATGCATGGTTTTCACAACCAAATTTACAACACAAACACATTTCCGGCTTTTAAATTTCACTTAAAGTATTTTTAATTACAAATTTATACGGACTCGATGTTTACAGTGCAGAGCTAGCGCCCTCTCTCAATTTGTCAATGGAATGGAAGAATTTGAATGAAAAATAAATAAAAGGAAGACTACGAAAGAACGTTATCCTATAAGACGACAGTCATTGCGCTGGACTTTAGTATATTATATCATCTATGATTAACACCTATCTTCATTCTTACACAACAATTTGCAGAGAAAGTGTCGCATCGCATCATCGCATGCGCCGCTACCCGGACGGCATAATCTTGTAGTTGCGGTGCCATTAATATATCACCAGCTATAGCCTGAGGGACGGTCACGCTCGTCGACGGTACCGTTCCGGCCATTTCTGACATTGACGATGTCGTCTGCCAGTAGGGCACAGTTTTGTTGTTGCTTATTGCCTTCAGGGTAGCTGCTACTTAAACAAGTTGTCTTGTGGTATAGTCATAGAATAAAGTATATAGACCAAGTATAGAACGGTAACTTTCCGCCCCGCATCAATTCATATCGAGCGCCAACCTGGGGCCTGTTTAATAAAACTTACAATTGTAAATTACAACGACAATTTGATGTTCATTACGTAGCTAATATGAAACTGCAAAATATTCGTGATCATACACTCTGCACTCCTTCAGGTAATAGAGGTAGAATACCCAATCGTAAATGTTGTATACCTACATTACACAAGCATGATACGTACATAAATTCGCGCCTATTTCCCACCGGGGTACGCAGAAACTATGGAATTCCATTTTCTTCGTTCCGAACATACTTCTCTTGCTTCCTCCACATTCTTTAATCGTTTCATACACGCAACCGGATTCCGAGTAGATCGTACGTCCCTTTCTAAGGACATCTCCAATTTAGTAAATTTACGTTTTTCTGCGTCTTCTTCTGCCAGCTCTACCATCAACCTTCACTTTATAAACTGCTTTCGTAATCTTTTTATCCTTCAATTAAACAAGTATGATTCTGTAATTAAAGTTTCTTCGGTATTCTTCATGTTTACGGACTTTCCAAAACTGTTCTAAGCGAGATAAAGATGTTCGTTGAAGAAAGTGTCTTTTGGAAGGTGTTGATATTTGCCATCTACTTAATTTAATCAATGTACATCAAAACCTTTATTTAAACGTACAAAAACTAATAAACCATAATTCATAAAGCCGTTGCCTCCAAACACCTAACATTACAATTTACTCAAGAAATTGCTACTCACAAAACAACGCTCATCTCAAAGTTAACGCGAGTTGAACTAGAAAACGCGATAAGATTACAATTATAATGCCATCAGCACGTAATGTACTTGAATTATGCACATTACACTAATAAGGAGAGCTCAACTTTCTTACAGTTTCTAAGAAATATCAAACGCAGACTCACGAGCGTCGTTATGATACTGGCACGTAATAGGGAACACATGAAAACTATTTACGAAATTCAAATTTCGAAATACACTTAAAACAATGAGAAGTTTTTTTTTTGACAAATAAAGATGTTGCTGCACTACTATGTATTACTAGTAACAAACTGTGTAGCTAACAAGTAATCTTTGGTAAAATATTACAAAACAGTTATGTCACTTAGTAGTGCGGAGTGACGAGCCTCGACAAAATCCGTAACGAATACGTGCGCGGTAGTCTCGGCGTACGCGACATCTCCGAAAAGCTACAAGAGAGCAGGCTCCGTTGGTTTGGGCACGTAAAAAGAAGATCTCCAGATTATGTGGGTAACGTTACAGCCAATCTAAACATACCAGGGCTTAGACCAAGAGGACGACCAAAAACAAGACGGGCGGATGTGGTCAAAAAGTGTTTGATCGTTTTCGGAGACATTGCATGTGCAATGCAATGTCTCCGAAAACGACACGTCGGATAGAGCGAAGTGGAAGAGAAGTACGAAGAAGGCAGACACCACCATCAGATGGGAATAATAAATGCCAAGTAGAGAGAGAGTTATGTCACTTAGTAATAATATAAAGTTCAGGTCTAAACGTTTTGCAAATTTACTGGTTTTCATTGGGTCGGAAGGGGTTTTCGGGTTTGGAAGGTCAGACAGACATTCGCTTCTGTAAAAAGCCGAACTTGTCAAATCTTCAGGTTAGGTAAGCGGACCCCGTGAAAACGTGAGGTGAAGAATATTTCGAGTAAACACTAATACAAATAAACTATATAATTATACATTGTTCTTTTCGAGTGGTATACTTAATCGGAATGTATAAAAATTGGCATGGGCTCTCCCATATTGCTATCCATTTCTGTTGCGCAATAAACTAATAATAGCTAAGCTTGTAAATACATATTGACGTGTCTATTACGTCTGAAATAAATCAAACGTTTTTGTATTGACGAACATTGGCAGTAATCTAACTCGAAGCATATCGAATGAATAATAATGAATTAAAATTAATTTTAAATTTGTGACAGTATACGCTTGAAACAATATCATGATTAAGAATTATCTCAGGCGCTAGTTCCTATTTTAAAATTCTTAACAGGAATGTTACGTGTTACGTAATGCATAAAAAGGCTAAACTTTCTAGAAAATTGCAGCCATTGTCTTTTAACCTCGGAACAATTTAGGGCCTTTTTGTTTAGACCCCATAAACCCTTGTTTTTTATTCTAGGGCAGGCTGTGGCATGCATTGCATTGTCTTGGCACATTATTACTGGATCATAAACGCCTCTGCCTGGTTTACGGCCAAAGCGGGACTCACGATGGCAATTTCATAGGACATTTACCGTAGAAAGCCCTGGACACTGATTCTGTTGATGCGAAACATGGCCCGTACATTACTGGGTGGGAGATTGACATACTAGCTACAGGTTAAGTCTTTTACATACATACATAAGATCACGCCTAATTCCCGTTGGGGTAGGCAGAGAGAAGCCACCTACTACCATCCTGATTCGGACACACCATTTACGCTTCTTACACTTTCTAATCAAAGCCTTCATGCATACTCACCGGTTTCGAGCATTTAATCATCATGAATTTAAGAGCCACGCTCTTGTCGGTGTAGTATGCTACTTTTTTAGGGAAAAATAGGGCAGTGGTTTCCCTCTTGCCTTCCGCCCCAATGCATTTAATACTAAACCAACATAAATAAATAAATAATTTAGCGATTTCATTTATTACATTCACTAGTATTCACACATTCCCACATTATCGAGAAATGCATTTCTGAGGTATGTGACCTAAGCTGTATTGGGCTGGTTTTCCGTTCGCAGGTTGGAAGGTCAGACAGGCAGTCGCTTCTGTAAAAAGCCGTACCTATCAAATCTTCAGGTTAGGTAAGCGGACCCTGTGAAAACGGGATAATGCTAGTTAGATGGTGACATTCACTAGTACTCATTTTCGTTCAATGGCATTGCATCTTTTTTTTGAAGTATTACTTTTGGGTAAATTACTTTTAGTTGTTTTTATCATTATTAGCAGCTCGAGGAGCTATATGAGGAGCTCGGTGGCGCAGCGGTAAACGCGCTCGGTCTGCGATTGTTGAAGTTAAGCAACTTTCGCAAAGGCCGGTCATAGGATGGGTGACCACAAAAAAAAAATTTTTCATCTCGAGCTCCTCCGTGCTTCGGAAGGCACGTTAAGCCGTTGGTCCCGGCTGCATTAGCAGTCGTTAACAACCATCAATCCGCACTGGGCCCGCGTGGTGGTTTAAGGCCCGATCTCCCTATCCATCCATAGGGAAGGCCCGTGCCCCAGCAGTGGGGACGTTAATGGGCTGATGATGATGATGATCATTATTAACCGGATAAATTGAGAGCGCTGAAAGCTCTCGCCTTGTAAAACCACACAGGCGGTATTGACAAGTTTATCATATCACATACAAGCAGCGAACCAACTCAAGACGAACATAAAACTAGAATCAAGTGACTTGTTGGACAATTCGTACAGCCGACGGCAGTGCGCAGCCGCCGGGAGGTTCGTAAAACGGGGACCCTATGAAACAATTTGCAGTAACCGTCGTAACGCGCCATCCGTGCGCCGTAGACGGACAAGGAATGGATCTAGGATTTTAACGAATGGGCTTCAAAAGATTCATAGGTCAATACATTAAAAAAAGCTTTTTGTCCATTGCACTAATTTCAATCATCTCATAATCATAATCGATTTCAATAAGGACCCTATACAGTATTGTTTTATCGTTTAAAAAAATATTTTATTTAAACTTCTCAATAGTTTTAGCTTTTTTCAGATGTCATAGTATTTAAATTTTATTTCAAGTAAGTTATCACTATTTATGTTTTAAAATTTTAACTTCAGTTATTCTTATAATAGAGTTAAAAACTTTAGCTCCTGTTATTATTAATAATACGTATAGCGTTCTATACTCGCCGCTCCCCACCAGCGGCTGAGCTAGGTAGCCTCACCCCCTCGGTCATACTTTAGTGTTGAATCGTGTCGGCTGCGCGCGGACTATTGTTTTAAATTTTTTATCGGTATATTTAATATGTTCCAATTTTGAAATTGGACGCCGACGTTATTTCGACTGATTCGAAATTTGATCCGGGGTGTTCCCAGACCCAGCGATTATTGCGGCTTGAAGCTCCACCATAAACCTGAGTCCGCTACTGACGAGCGCGTTTTTTCATCGCAAGCGCAATTTTATAGCTGCCCTCAAGTACTTAGCAACTTACTAGCCGCCTACGGAATCCTGACATTCTAACATTTTATAGCGTTCAGCGACGAAAGAACACGAACTCGAACAAAAGAAAATTGTTGTAGAAAGTGATGGATGATGCTTCTGCGGTAGATATTGCTAATTCAGTCGCTTCACTGTCACAAGCATTAGTATAAAATGCAATTTAGTGCCATGTCACAATAACATTTTTAAGAAATTCAATTCTGGATTTTCAATGCGTCTTATCGGGGCTTCGGGGGATGCCAATCAGAGAATTAGTCTGGCAGAGGGGTAATGCTGCCAGCCTGTTGGGCACCTTGCCTCGATATGACGCATTGGAGGAGGTGTTTTATTTATAAGATGTGTTTGTTTTGTTTTTAATTGTGCAATAAAGTGGTCTAACATTCTTTTTTAACAAATTGAACTGTAAGCACACCTTAGACACACCGTTACTCCTCAGCTCCTTACGCTCATTGGCGTAAGAAGTGCAGACAAAGTAAACTCAAGACAGGGGTGAGTTCGGCGCCCGATACGAATCGGCGCGGGGCGGAGTTTTTTTTTTACAGTTTTACATTCAGCCATTACAGTAAAAACCAATTCGACTGAAAAAAACACATATAAGACATAACAGTTACCGGTCTATACGTAGTATCATTCTTTATTTTATATGTTAGTGCGACAGAGTTCTAAAATGAGTATGTATGTGATAGATATGGCGCATGACGGTACTATCATTTCGAAGTCCAAATTTTATTTTTTTCGACAAAATGCCTGCCTATACGTTTCCGCTCAAACCGCAATCAAAACTTGTTTTAAAATCCATTTCCTTCCCAAAGTATTAATTTTCAAGTTAAAAAGGATATTGAATAGTTATACATAAATTATCGATCTTATTACCATACATTTTGTGTGCAAATGAGGACTAAATTAATGCACCTTCGTGGTTATCGACGAATGCCGTCAAAACTGCTTACCTACTTCCATTTATTTTTTGTAATAATTATTTACAAATTTATTTCACATATAACAACATAACATAACAAATACTTTATTGCACAAACAGGAAAAAACAAAATACAAAACAAAAGAGAAATAGAATGAGTACAATAAAGTATATGAGTATATGTATATTAAGTATATGAGTGTGAGTACATGTATATATTTATTACTTCTTCAAACTTGGCGCTATATTTGATGAGTATACGCATTTGTCCCCTGACGACTTGTAGCTTTGCTGTATAGCTGCTTTGCTGGATCATACATATTTGACGTTTCCTTATCACAGTTACAAGGTTTCATTTTCCATGCTGGCTCCCGTCTATTATGAGACCTGACTATTAGGGCTAATTAATACAATAGTTTGAAATAAAAATATAAAACACGTGATAATAACAATACTCAGAATCAAAATATCTTATTTTATGAAGAAAATGATGTAAAATTTTATGCTAAGATCTGTGTTGGTATCCCAAAGCTAAAAACTGCCTAATAATTATCAATAATTTATCTATTTATTGTATTAATTAATAATTTAAATATACTTATATTTTATTTAGTGTTAGGAGAGGTTAACGAATAACGGTACAACAAGCATTGTAAATTATATGTAATTAAATAAGTACTTCCATCCATATTCAAGTGATAGTAGTTGTAAAATATTTACTGCTACAATTAATGTTTCGTTTCGTTGCTATACCATTTGAACCACAGATCATAGAAACAAGAAGGATGTTCCCTCAGCACTAAATTACACGAGTCTGCATGTCGCCTGTTAACCACGTCGGCTTGTGAAGCGGCTGCACCAAGACATTCCTGGTTGGACCGCCACATCGATTTACCCGCCGTTCATTGCGTAGTTACAAGCGCTACTTGTAGTTACGCGACACCAAAGAAGCAATTAATGACGTCACCCAACAGGGTCCCCATAATATCAGCGTCGTGGTTCACGCCGCGACTTGTGCTGAGTGAGGCCCTTTTATCTTACGTCCACCACCACCTTATGATCATTTCGACAAACATCTGTCTTGCTTTTTTGTAATTGTTTTAGTGGAAATTTGATATGATGTCGTTTTTTTTTTTGTGTGTGGCGCCCTTTTATAATAAACTAGTACTATTTTATTATATTTTTCTATTCTATGTGGAAAGTTCTATAACATTACACGATCATTGCCTCGGTAAAATATTTCCTTTTGTGCATATTTCAGTCCCACCGGCTATGCTCCCGCGGCATCTCTCTACATATACAATAAGAACTCTACGATTTGAAGTATAATAAAACGAAACCATTAGAGGAAATATATGGTATTTATTGCTAGTTTACAACTATAGAGAACTTAAATAAAGTACGCATAAGGGCGCAGGATCTCAGTTTATATATATGTATAATTATCTCGAAAGGAATGATCAGTGCTTGAGTTTTTTAATTAAACTCAGAAGTATCACGGGTCGAAAGTACATATATACAATTTCTGTAATATAAATATCAAAATCCAAAATTCGCTGTATTCGACTTTATAATTTGAATTCACGTTTGGATCATAGGGTGGTATTAATAAACTAATAGTATTGAGAGTATTGAGACTGCCCTGAAAATCATGTCAATGTCACAGTTCTTATACTTGAGTATGATATGATCTTGAGGGTAGTCTCAGCTGAGATTCGTTTGTTAATATCACCCATATATAATTGATGGTTTACCGTATTTTGTGCCTTGATAATGGCAATAGGCTCGCCCGCTATTTCTAAATATATAAAAGGAGAAACTGACTGACTGACATATCAACGCACAGCCTAAACGGCTAAACGTAGGCACTTGAAATTTGGAAGGGACGTAGCTTAGGTACCGTAGAGGTACACCAAGAAAGGAATTCCCGAAATTCCCACGGGAATTAGCGGGAAAATCCATCCACGCGGACGAAGTCGCGGGCAAAGCTAGTTATAGATAGGACTTAAACATAGTTATAGTTAGTGTTAGGTATTCTTTATATTATACTATCACCCCAGACACTCACACTAATACAACAATTGTATATATCATCTCCCAGAGACCTAGTATTCTCTAGGCCATACAGATTATAGTAAATCATGAGATATAGTGGCCCTGTACTTGCTCCAGGCTCTATACAGTCGTGCGCGACTTGACTCGCTACAAATTCCCTTCCTGTCCCTTTGCTATTCATTATTATTATTGTTATAATATTTGTTATTATCCATTCGTTCGAAGACCTGCTTTTGTTTGGATTGACGCTTCTAGCGTTTTGAGCACTTTCTACCAGTACGAAAATTACTGTTCCTCGAATTTGTTTATTTACAATACCATTTTCTAGAACTCTCGCGGATTATTTAGTATTTGCGTTACCTATTTTATTCTGACCTTTACAAGCGTTGAAATTATCACTATTATTTTTTACACTTTTAACTTTATCGTTAACAGTTTGACAGTCAGAGCCATTCATTGATACCCCCTAATAAATTCCCTCAAATCATAGCGGAAAACAAACGCGCTTGGCTCACATTTCCCACATTCTTCCTTACGTTTTAGGCGACCATCATTACAGGTTGTTAGTGCTAGTGTTGTTACTGTTAGCCGGCGGGTGTTCCTTAATCCATCAAATTACAAGCCAGCCATCATGTTAATATCCCCCGCCCCTCAAGCAGCCTTTCAATAAACCTCACCGCATTGATAGAGCGTAATTATAGTACGCTGGATGCGCGAGCAACGAACGCTTGCAGCGAATTTGTTAGTGCGCCTCGTGACATGTAAGTCAGTTCAAGTGATTGGCTCATTGTGTCTGTATCCACTCGCTTTTTGTTTGGTAAACCTCTTCTTTTATACAAGCAGGGGAATAACATTTAATTAGAGATGTCCTTAGAAAAGGTTTAGTACGATCTACTCAATCTACTAAGCAAATGGAATTCCATAGTCTCTGTTTACCCCGGTGGTAAATAGGCGTGAGTTATGTATGTATGTTATTTAATAGACAGATCGACGCTTATTAGATTGAATTAGGTAAGTATAGGAAAAATTGATAGAGCGTTTTCTGGCAATTTCGTCTCAACATTTCCAAATATGACTACGAATATAAAAACTGACTAATATAAAAGCTATAACATTCGCGTCTTATACCCTCGTTCGTGTTTTAATCAGTTCGACGTACTGACTTGACTCATAAATGATCGTCTTGTTGTAATGAAATGACTCACTGAATCATATCACAAAGGATACACACATCACTAAGCGGAACGGTAATACAGTGTGCACGGTTTGCATAGTAGGATTGTTTAGATTTCGCCTCACAAGTCCCGAGGGTGTTTAATATTATTACTCATATTTATTACAAATATAATGCCGATACAATCATGTGCAAATAGAAATAAATCTAGCTGGCAACTTTATCTAAACATACATACATAACCTCACGCCTATTTCCCACCGGGGTAAGCAGAGGCTATGGAATTCCATTTGCTTCCATCCTGACACACTTCTCTTGCTTCCTCCACATTAGTTAATAGTATTTATTAGTAGTCAGAATTTCATAATTTATATTGAACCTAGTACACGACCCAATTGAAATTGAAAGTGTAGGTACACCGATAGGCCTCTATCGATAGTTTAAAAAAACTATCGATAATACAATCAATACTATCAATAGTTATAGTTCAATACTATCGATAGTATAGTATCAACAGTCCTTGTGATATTCAGAAGCAATATTATCGATAGTCCTTGCAATACTATCGATAGTATTGCTTTGAAACGATAGTATAAATCTAAATCAGCTATTGACAGTATAGATGAAGTATCGAATATCGATAGTTCGGCAACAGTAGAACCAATGAATGTATACCAGCCCAAGTCTAAGGTTTGCGAAAGTCAACAAAGTATGTGTACAATGAGCAATATCGGATGGATGACGAGGGCTTGATAGCCGATGGGCGTACCGGGCAAACCCACAGATGTTTTGTGATCCAGTGAACACCGTGAGAACCACTCTGATACCTTTGCATTAGTGGCGTTTTCACACTGAACTGGTTGTTATATTTAGCTGGCTGTTCTATGTATTTAGATAATCTATAAAAAATAGGCATTAGGCTCGCCGTATTAAACGTAGCTAGCAAGGGGTGAGTGTATGTACTATATTGCCTACCACTTCCGGAAAATAGGCGTTCTATGTTTTGAACTGATCTCTCAGCTGAAGTGAGAGAGTAAAGAAAAAAAACAAAGAATGGCTTATCATCCCGGCTATGCTGTTTAATGTCGATTACGTTCTTGAAAACCTTTAGTCGCATAATGTCAAAAGCTGAAAATGAGAAAGAGATTCGCAAAATGTCAAAACATGTTAGACTTTATTATTACCGGCTGGTTACTTGTCATTACACTTTGAATCGTCATTATTTACACAACGAACGTCTCATCCGCCTAAAACTACTGCAGAAACGAATATGCATTTTTTATCTTCAATTTGGGTATAAATGATGACCCTTTTTATTACACACAGGCACAATTACATCTTCCACCCATTATTAGGTATTCTAATCAAAATAAATAGAAGCAACATAAATAGCAACATAATTATATACATAATGTGATCCAAATATCAAGCAACAATTATTTTTATACTGGGTGTTAGTGACATCGTAACGAATACTGAAGGGGTTGATTCAGACCATGATTCTGAGTTAAAATCAAGTGGAATTTTCCGTCGCAAAATTCATGTTTTTTTTTAGTTTTTTTAAATTATTTTCAATTCTATACTTTTGCGATGGAAAATTCCACTTGATATTAACTCAGAATAATCAGATGAATCATCCCTCTCAGTATTCGTTACGATGACACTTACACCCCGTACAAGTACATACGGTAGCCATATAAGTAGGTATGGGTGTTAGTGACACCGTAACGAATACTGAGGGGGAAGGTTCAGACCATGATACTGAGTTGATATCAAGTGGAATTTCGTGTCAAAAAATTCATGAAAATTTTTCTTTTCTTTTTAATTATTTTCCAATCCATACTTTTGCGACGGAAATTTCTACTTGATATCAACTCAGAATCATGGCCTGAACGACCCTTCAAAGTTTTCGTTATGATGTCACTAACACCCTGTATATGCTTCTACCATTACATTGTATTTTTGAATAATTATATACATATTATTATAATGAGAAAATAGGTAATTATCACGTTAAATCTGAACAGCGCCATCTATATTAATTGTAGGGAACGTAGTATGGAAAGTCCCTCATTGATTTGATATAGCCCATACTAATATCCCATACAAATCTTTAACACATAAATGCTACTACACGAATCGATTAGAGCTGCCACGTAACAAATTGGAAGTTGTGAAGTCGATAGATTCCCAAGACGCGACGCTTTTCCGAGAATTTCATGATCAATAAACCCAACTGTGACTAACTGGAGATTATAATGTAACTGCTAATAAACAGGAATCGCTCGAGAAAATTACAAATTACTACGGCGAACCCGTTAAATGCTTATCATATTCTCTCTGGCCATACCGAGAGCCGCAGCACATTAATTCAAACAAACCCTTTTAAATCTATTAACAACCATTAAATAACCTTCGCTTAACCTTTTCATCTACCGAAAACCATTTTAGTAAAGTTTGCTAAGGACCGGATTTGGTATTTATCTACCTAGCCGCTGCGGCTAAAAGACCACATTCAATCAATTCATCTAAAAGCAAATTTGCTATTTGGTATCTGTTGATATTGCGCACTTACTTTTATATGCGCAAATGCCAAATAACAATATTGCTTTTTAGATGAATTACTTCGATGTGGCATTTTAACCCCCTAGTTTCTAAGTTGATAAAGCGTGGTGCGTGCCTAAAAACGTACTTAAGTTTTAGGACGACATTATTGATGAGCAAGGAATGTTCCAGAAAATGTTCAAGTTCTAGAAAACTTTACGTACGCTTGTTGGCGCGCACTGTGCAGATTGTCATGCATGACAAACACTTTATTGCACATAAACACAACATTAAAAGACAATTACAAAGTGCCAAGAGCCTCACTCGGCGAACTTACTGTTAAATAGCAATATCTTGCAATAGCAAAAAGAAAAAAAACAAATAATTTTATCAAAAAAATCACTCGGTTGCTTCAACAACTTCTACAACAATAATCTACCGCAGAAGAGATTCCAGACTAGATTGACATTTTATTTTGACAAAGGAGCTTCAAATGGTATGGGCCACGTCTGCCTCCGTCCCTGGCTAACATGTCGTCTCATTATTCCCAGCCATTGTGCCGTTTAGGTCTAGACTGGGCCTCAATGGACGGAAGATGGGTTTAGGAGATACCTTAATTGACGAGAGCTTGAGTTCCCGAAACCTTAGAGCGCTGCATAATAATGGCGCATAATCCCTTATCGAGAGGGTTTGCTTAAAGCGAAGCACGTGTGGTTTTAATTCAAAAATTCTGGTTTTATTCGTTTGGAAAATATTTACACTGGTTATTTTTATTAGGTCGCCTAATATAAATTTAAATTCGTAAAAGTTAGTAGGATTGTGTCAATTTAGTAGATAAACAATACATTAAAGGCAAAACTGGTGATTTTTCTCAGGCTAGTAGATGAGGCAAATGGATTCCGGAATAAGTGTCCATAAAGAAGAAGACGAAGGCAGGTTAACATTATATTGCACCTAATTATTGTAATTTTTCTCCACACTGGAGCAGCATGATGGAGTACCTATACTCCATACCTCCTCCGGTTGATTGAGGGTAGGCCTGTGTCCGGCAGTGGGACGCACCTATCTATATAAGCTACTCATGTAATTTATGTATGTAATATTTGTCCAACTAAAAATTCAGTTCTCTTCAGAAATGTTTTCTTTCTGGTGGATTAATAGTAGGTATGAAATATACTTTTAATTAATAACGTAATACCTAAGAATTGTGCCAAATACTGGGATATGACAAAAACGTACTGGGGGTTTGAAAACGCCAAAACAATTCACCTAAAACAGCAATATAGCTTTTTGACATTATACAGTGTTAGCATCGCGCACTTACTTTTATATGCGCAAATGTCAAATTGCAATATTGCTTTTTTTAGATGAATTCCGCCTTTTTAACCACCCTTGGTACACCGACTTGACTAAAGCGGCGCGATTCACTGTCTTTATTAAGCCTACTGGCGCGTTCCAACTATTCAAACCAATCGAATACTAAGAAATCTCCCAGCTTTGGTTGACTACTCTTAGCCATAGAGGCAGCCAATCAGTTCGCGACACCAAACACTTCAGGACTCCGATACCGACCCCGCCGGCGTGGTCGACGATTTCCCTCACTCAGCGCTTATCGCTATCGACCCACTAGGGTCGATTAATTCTTTCAAATATTTTTCCTTTCAGACGACGCCCTGAGCCGAGGTTCGCGCCCTCAGGCCTGTTGTCTTAAACGTTGTACCGGTTGAGAGCCTTCAGCGCTCCCCATTTGTCCGGCCAAATAGTTTATGCCATCTGCGGAAAATCTATAATAAGTCACGTCAAAATAAAAAAGATTGACTACTCGGTATGGTATAAATCAAGAACACCTCGGCCTTAACGCAATAGGTTGGGCACGTTAATAGCGACTGCGGTACAATACGTTAATTAAATCGTCGTCGGTATCTGGTTGCGCGTGCATCTAGCTAACGGGTAACGGGAAGACGCCGTGCTGCGATTGTCTGGGCACCAGTAGGGATGGAGTAGGGAATTCATGTGTGGGGAATAGTATATTACAAGCATACACTAAGGAATATAGTACGTATAGAACGGCAACTCCATGCTCCCCACCAGCGGCTGAGCATACTTTAGTCTTCAATCGTATGGGCTTCTCAGATGCGCGTGTACGGTTACGAGTACTAATATGTATACACTTTGAAACCATGTCACAATAACTTTCTTGACAAATTACACCGTAAGTCTCATTAAATGTCAAATATCATAGTGCGACAGGGTTCTAAAGTGTACTGTACGATAACGTCAATGTGTAGTGTCTGTAAAACGAAATGTTTTGTATGAGCTCCTGGGTGTGTTAGAAGTAGGCGTCAAGAACAGTAGAATCTATGGGCTACACACTCATTTCATCAATCATTGACTACCTTGTACTACATCTAATCCCTCTGTTTCGACATGTTACATTGTAGATCCATTAATATAACTAGCCAGTCCTACCTGCTGGTAGTTAAGAAAATGTTTATGAGAATTTAATATTCCCTATCATCCCGCACCTAATAGTAGGTACCTATCTAGAACTGCAGTAAGGTAAGTAGTTACTTACCTTAACTAACTAATTAGTTAGTTTCATTAACGAAACTACAATGTACTAGGTGGAACACAGGGATCTTCTTCTACCATAGGTATATTTTTTTTCATTAGGTACATTTTTTTACAAATAATTCCGCCTAACTGATTACCTACAGGTTGATGGCGTGCGCTCTTATATTAAATAAGTACGCACCTTTTACTAGTTACAAAAATAATTGCCAAATACCACACTGTTATAAATGGCTTAACACCTATTATAATACTTATACTACATAGAAAACATGATTAGAAACACCTTTCTAAACATGTAAGTAAAAGATTAGGTTTGGGTTATGAGATGAATTACCAACCCCATAAACCCTGGTGTCAGGGTTATTATTGAGCGGCCAAACGCCCCTGACATGGCTCATGTAAAAAATACTCACTTACATCAGTAAGCAGTAACCAGGACTAGCGGCTTAACGTGCACTTCCGAAGCACGGATCATCTTACTTTCCGACAATCAGGTGATCAACCTGTAATGACCTAACCAAACTAGGGATCACAAAGTGATTTTTGTGATATGTCCCCACCGGGATTCGAAACCGGGACCTCCGTATCGTAAACCCAACGCTCAACCACTGGACCACAGAGGTCCAACAGACAGATTAACAGAGGGATTATAGTAGGTTGTCAATAATTGATGTAATGAGCAGATAGGTAGTGCTATCACAGTCTTAAAGCTTAGAGAAGGTTTGTCTCAGGCTGATCAGGGATGAAATGAAATGATTTATTGTATGGACCAGAGTACTAGAAAAACAGACAGACGGCTGTAGCATAGAATAAGGAATACAACTACGTATAAAACGGCTACTCTCCGCTCCCCACCAGCGTCTGAACTAGGTTTACCTCACCCTCCCTCGGACATAGTTTAGACTTGAATCGTATGGACGTCAGACGTCATACATACAGACGCGCGTGTACGATAACGTCAATATGTGATGTCTGTGTAATACGAGGTTGTTTGTATGAAGTGTACGGGGTTTAGCTGTAGTTAAGACCTCCGACAGCATCATCATCATCATCATGTCGTCCAAACCGCATCCGGCGCAACGACTCCTAAATATCTATCCCAGTCCGTTCCTTCGGACTCCGTGGTCAAGTGTTTGAGCGTTAGGCCCACGATCCTGAAGTCCCGGGTTCGAATCCCGGCGGGGACATATCACAAAAATTACTTTGTGGTCTCTAGTTTGGTTAGGACATTACAGATTGATCACCTAATTGTCCGAAAGTAAGATGATCCGTGCTTCGGAAGATAGGTTCAGCCGTTGGCCCTGGTTACTATCTACTGATATGAATACATAAGTAGTCGTTACATGAGCCATGTCAGGGGCTTTTGCCGGCTCAATAATAACGCTGACCTCACAACCCAAGCGATAGAAGAAAAAGGTACGTTCCTTAACAGGTTTTGATAATCTAAATCATAATTACAACACACACAAAACACTTTACGCAGTTCAGTTATTATTTATCTATGTCACAATGGTGCTAATTCCTGTAAATACCATCTAATTTTATTTTAAGTTATATCTGTCATTTTCTTATCCGCCGAAAAGGAAAGGGACGGGTAATCGACAAGCATAAAATTTATGGAACACACGTCAATTTTAAGCACAAATCTAAACCAACCGTCTAAAAATTTTACGTCAGTCAATAACCCGACACATTAATTTACTCATTCTTCCTAAAATTAAGAGCTGTGAATCATCCGTCCCTTTCCTTTTCGACGGATATGAAAATGACGGATATAACTTAAAATAAAATTAGGCGGTGTCTGCAGGAATCGGGGCCAATGTAAGACTAAAAGGGATCCCATCAAAAACATAAATGTGAAATGAGAGCCAAGTCCAATATCATGATATACCTATGCCCTGTTTGATGACTTCAACGACAAAAGAAGTGAGATCTAATTGGGTGCCAAGTTCAATGGTCAGTCCTGAAAATTTATAAAAACACGAAATATAATTTCTTCTTATAACTTAAGATAATATATTGTAATATGTTATAAGGTTCGAGTTGGATAGTTTTTGTTAAATAGTTTTTGAATTATGAGGGGATCAAAAGTGGCTCCAAATGGTTCGTGTAATATTACACAAGGTGCTGCTCGCCAGTTCTGTTAAAATTCAAAAATATTTATTTTTCAAAATTGGCTTACAAAGTTAGCGCTTTTTGAACGTCAAAAAAATTAAAATACATATTATGTAACTAGCTGTAAAACTACTAACACATCGGAATCCGTAACCCTGAGGGAAAGACGTGGCCAGAAAACCTCCCAGCACAGGGCCCTAGTCCTACTGTTTCATGTTTTCCTTTCTTTTCTTTTTTTTTTAATACAGTTGTTACTTGCTGAACTTGGCTTCACATGCTCCTGCGTGTCTAGATTACAAACGTGACTATACGTGTGAGTATACGTAGAAAAGAATACACCGTTTGACATTAAGAGGGACCAATTAAGGGCGCTAGATAAGCCGACGAGCTAGCTAGTCCCGTGGCCTCATTCGTGGGCTCCAATGTTCATTTAGCTATCTCATCATCATTCTAACATAACATAAGCTCACGACTATATCCCAATTGAGGTAGTCAAAGGTACATCCATCGCAAGTTCAAGTACTTAGTTCAGTACCCACAATTAAAGCACATAATAACGGGTTCTTACCGCGTTTAAATCAGGGAAATATGCAACTCCCGATATGAGTCATCCCGTGATCATGGCACTTGCAACAGTGTCGAAATATCGGGAGTCTCATATTTCCTGATTTAAACGCGTTAAGAACCTGTTAATATGTATTTTAATTATGATAATAACCGCGTAAACTTAAAACAATGTATAAGTACCCACACCTCACCGAGCTTTCTGTTAGACCAACGTGATAGAGGAGCCGTATCGCCGTGTATAATGCTCGATCCGACTGTGTTAGTGAAAACTGTACTTAAAATCCATACTAATATTATAAATGCGAAAGTAACTCTGTCTGTCTGTCTGTCTGTCTGTCTGTCTGTCTGTCTGTCTGTTACTCTTTCACGCCTAAACGGCTCAACGGATTTTGATGAAATTTGGTATGGTGATAGATGATAACCTAGAAATGGTCATAGGCTATAAATAATCACGCCATCGTTCTTAGGGGGTAGGCAGTTGGCAGATAACTAAATTGATTTAGTGATTTGTAGTCGTTTTTGTTGGGACTTTTGCTCTTTCACGTCTAAACGGCTGAACGGATTTTAATGAAATTTAGTAAGGTAATAGTTGGTTATCTACAAACGGTTGTACGGTCAAATTGATCACGTCATCGTACTTAGGGGGTAGGAAGTAGGCAGAAAACTGAATTGAGTTAGTGATTTTTTTATGGTTTTTGCTGGGAGTTTTGTCTATCATGCCTAAACGGCTCAACGGATTTTGATGAAATTTAGTTAGCTGATAGATAGTAATCTAGAAAAGGATATGGCCTATTAATATTTATGCTATCGTACTTAAGGCGTAGGCAGTAGACAGAAAACTAGGTTAGTGATTTTTAATTGTTTGTTTTAAAAGTTTGCCTCATTCACGCCTTAACGTCTGAACGGAATTTTATAAGACTTGGTTAATTTAAAGATAGGATCTTAGGCACGGACACAGGCTACTTTTTATGGCGGGAAAATACCTCATTCCCGCGGAAATCTAGATTTCGTGATCGTGTCAAGAAGCGCATGACGCCATAGCTACTGGAATGATTTCGATGTTTTTTTTTAAACTGAGTGACCTCAAGTTAGTATTTGATCACTTTTCTAACTTAGAGGGTAGGTAGGCGCCATAATTTAGGGAATTTATCATAAAATTTTGATGCAACTGTCTTTATTAAACAGGTATATCTCATTCCTACAGGAACCTACACATAGCTATAGCTAGCTATCTATTAACATTAAAACTCTTTCTAGAATCACATTACGCCAATTAATTGATCTGATTTGTATAAGTTTTTTTATTCAACTGACTGTTACATTACATACAGATAAAATCTAATTACTTACACCACATAATTAATATAGTACTACATGACTAGCTACGCTTTAAACTTGAGGAGGTAATTCGATAGACATTTATACGAACTTTAAGCCCAGTAATCAATCATAGTAATAAGGTAATACTCATTTTAGACAAAGAAACGGATAGGTAATCAGTTCGTCAACGAAATTATAACACCTACACTTAGTTTGTTTACTATTTAACGAGGGAAAATAATCCTTACTAATATTATAAATGCGAAAGTAACTCTGTCTGTCTGTCTGTCTGTTACGCTTTCCCGCTTAAACCTCTCAACCGATTTTGATTAAATTTGGCACAGACAATCTTTAGACCCTGAGAAAGAAAATAGGATACCTTTTATTGCGAAAAGAAGGGACGAAGAGATTGAAATAGGGGTTGAAAGTTTGTATGGGATATTTTAATTTTAAAATATAAATCCATGAAACTTTATATTTAAGCACTTGATAAAAAATAATTAAACATTTGTTCTAGCGTTGCTGAAATTTCGACCAGTGAGGGGGTGAAATGAGGGTTGAAAGTTTGTATGGGAGTTCGTCATTTTTGGGGATAAAACCACGAAACTTTATATTTAGGAACTTGATAAGAAATAAAAAAACAATTTGTTAAAGCGTTTTTGAAAATTCGATCTTTGAGGGGATGAAATAGGTGTTGAAATTTTTTATGAGGTTCGTCATTTTTCAAGATAAAAATATTAAATTTTGTGTTTAGGCACTAAATAACAAACAAAAAATCGTTTGTTCAAGCATTTTGAAATTTTTACCAGTATGGGGGTGAAATACGGGTTGAATGTTTGTATGGGTATTCGTCATTTTTGAAGATAAAACCATGAAACTTGATACGTAGGTCTCTTAGGATGTGCAGAGTTTTTCAACAAACGGATTTTCCGAAATTCGAACGGAACGGAACGGATTCGGAACGGGAACTACGAAGCCAAACTTTTTGTATACAAAATATTAACCACTGAACCTAGGAACATGATATTTAGTAGTTTTGGGTGTATCAAGTTAAAAAAATTTGGCTTTTGTAGATAAAGTTCCTTTTAACGAATACTCTGCATCGCCGCCACTGCCGTCGGTCGTCGTTCGTCGTCGCGCACATTCGCCGAAGTGTGGCGGCAGTCAACGGCGCTGTCTTGTGGTGGGGGAGCGCACGTGGTGTATACGTGGCCTGCTCGCGAGTGTCGAGTCCAAACAATTTCTACATTTTAACAAATAATAACAAAATAGCAAACGTTGTGTACAAAAAAGTTTTAAATTAGGTCATTTTAAAATATTTTTGTACACAACGTGACGCTGACCCCTGTAAGTGTCTTGGACATAAGGGACCGATAAATATTCCTAGGTAATTTCTGCCACTCAATGGAATACACCTCATACCTCACCTGGATACCTCAGGGCGGGCTTAGAAGTCGAGGCAGACCGCGTAAAAGATGGTGTGACGACCTCAATGCTTATCGCAAGGATTGGCCGGAGATCGCACAAAGTCGAGAGGAGTGGAAAAATCAAGGGGAGGCCTTTGCCCAGCAGTGGGATCGTATAGGCTAAATAAGATAAGAATGGAATACATAGGTACTTTATAACGACTGTAAACAGATATTTTTTATTTTTTTTAAATATACCTACTTACTCTCTTTTAATCACATGCTATACCGTTCCTTTTATATAATCCTTAATATTCAAATTAAAAGTACGCAGACGAAGTCGCGGGTACCATCTAGTAAATTAATAAAACATTGGTGTATCAGTCCGCTACCGGGATTCGAACCGAAAATCATCATCTGTTTATGTGAAACACCCATATAATCCGCAAAATGCAAAAATACATGCATAAACTCAAATTATTTCCCGCCGGTGTTTTCGAAAACTATTGTTTACTTTAAGATGACACTTTCTTAACCTCTTTAAGAGGCGGAATATGTCAAGAGCAAACCTATTTGATAAAAAAGACATGCAAATGTGATGTGTTTACTTATTACAATTAAACGCTGACAATACACAGCACAAATAATAGTACCGCGACTAAGGCCGTGTTCAGGGACGTGCGGCGCGTCAAGTGAAGCGGCGCGTGGCGCGGGCTGCTGGAAAAACAAACGTATGAAAATTTACTGAGCGTTCACGGACAAGCGTTTTTTGTAGGCGTTTGTTTGAATTGTAGCTTCACATAACAATAATGTCCACCGTGGTCGAGTAGTTGAGCGTTGGACTCACGATCCGGAAGCCACGGGTTCGAATCCCGGTGAAGATATATCACAAAAATCACTTTGTGACCCCTAGCTTGATTAGGATATTACCGAAAGTAAAAAAAATATTGTCCGAAAGTAAGACGATCCGTTCTTCGTTAAGCCGTTGGTCCCGGTTATTACTTACTGATGTAAGTATGTAGTCGTTCCATGAGCTATGCCCCTGGCCCTTGGCGGCTCACTAATAACCCTGACACCAGGGTTGATGAGGTTGGTATTCCCCATCACAACCCACACGATAAGAAGACATAACAATATTGCTGGACTGAGACGTGGCGGGCGACGTACCGAGGGACGTGATATAGATACTATGGGGTGGGGGGGTCGCGCCAAAAACCGCTATGTCACTGAACTACGCGTGCCGCTCGACGCGCTGCAACTCCATGAATGGAGAAAACGCTTGACGCCCCGCGCGCCGCGCCGCGCGACGGCTCGCGTGTCCCTGAACGCGGCCCTAATGCATACAATAACAGTAACATATTATACATCAATGGTCTAATGCTTTTACCGTGCCATCACCTCAATGCTCGGTTCAAGAGCACACACGTAATTACTTTATAATGTACGGCAATGACACCTTGTATCATCAGCTAAGAAAAAAAAAACAAATCTATAATATGTTTTTTTATTAGATACTGGACTGACTTGATTGGATGCTGTGTGATGATTTGACTTGATCGGTCTCACGGTGTGAGCTTTTGCTTGTAATCAAATAGCGTAAGAGTTGCGAGGTAAATTCGTTTCGACCAGGTTACATTCTGAACATTATTAACTACCTAGTCTTTTTCATAAAAAAGGGGCAAAAGGGGGCGGCCAAAAGAAACCTGGCGACGTTCGGTTGACCGAGAGTTAAAAACTCTCGGCACGTCATGGGAGCAAGCTACAGAGGCTGCAAAAGTGTGCGAGGAGTGGAAATCTGTTATTCGAGCTAATTTATTTGATGACACAATTTATTACCATATAGATCGCATTACAAAACCAAGAATTTTTTTTTTAAATAATAATAATAAAAAAGTTTATTTGGTAAAATCTACGACACACATATACATTTACAACATTAAAATATACAGACATTAACATTAATATTTAGTTGGAAAACATAAAGGAAGAGAAAGAAAGAAAGTAAAAATAAAACAGAGAACATTTAAAAGAGGCTAGGATGGTTACCCATCCAGGGCAAAAGCCGTGCAGAGCAAAATTGACGGCTAATAATGAGTATCTTTATTCAGTAGGTAACATAGTTACACTTTAAATCGTCATTTTTATATAAGGAACGTCTCATCCGCCTAATACTACTGCAGCTTCTCACAACTTGTATAGCCGGGGAAAAGAAGCTGCTAGAAAAAGGCAAGTCCAATTCCTGGAACATATTTTTCTGTACAGACTGTAGCACGTTTATGAATATAAAATCAGCACGTAATACACGTGCCTTTAGCAATTCAAATGGCGTCGCATACAATCGTAGTGTAAACTTATAATTTATCGGCACATTTCCTCAACTAATATGTGCTATTAAAGCTTATTAAGCGACTTGTGGTTTAAAATCATTATCTCAATGTTTTTCTTTGAATCCATACCACCTTACGACACTTCTTTGTTGATTTTTGTTTTTATAACACTTACCCGTGCTTAGGGAAACTCACAAAGAGAAAATTTAAAAAGCGGAATCGAATGTGACTCGGACGGGACTTGTACCCGTAGCTCTTGTCAAGCCGGTACGAACGTGTTAACCATTACACCACCGGGTCCTCCTCCTGCACATGCGAAATTAAATAAATAGGTAGTTTTTTCGATAATTTCCACCCTTTGCGGCTTCTATAAAGCGGTATTTATCGATGCTGTTTTTTTTTAAGATTATAATAGCATTAAAGTTAACTTACAGCTAACAATGTTGCAATTATCGCATTATTATAGTATTTTTATGGTGAATAGATAAAGCTTAAAGACAAATTCCTAAGCTCACAAGGTTTTTGTAAGCTATGCTTTTTTGCAACTATAAAATATGCTATAATTATACCCCATTTAGATTAGAATTACAGCAAGACTGAGATATAGTATATCGCCTAGCGTGAAAGAGAAGAGAGATACGACTCTTTCGTACTAACGGTATAAAGCGTTTGAGTGTAGTTATTTCGTACACATAACTCCCGAAAATTTACGTTCTTCATAACAAGCAGTAACCGCATATTTTGAGAAGCCCTTAATATTCACTCATATAAATAGGATATATGACTGGCTTAAAGATACATCATAAAATTCTAATCTAAAAATAGAAGCCAGTCTAAGGTGATCAAAAATAAATCTCATTTTACTCTTCGAACTGTTCGAGTACGACGTTTGACAGCTTTTATTGATGACGTCACAGGACAGTAATTCCACACAAACTCCAAAAAAGCTTTCGTTTTGATGTTTTATAACGCAAGTTCAAGTAGCCTATTATGAGCAGTATAGGACCTAACATACTGCCCTGCAGCACTCTGCAAGTCAAACACACAGCTTATCGTTTACGGTAAGATCTATTCACACGCATTATCTTTAGCACTTCAATAAGTGCATATTTTCAAAGTTAATGCATATTTTTTTATAATAATAGTGGTTTTAAAGTATCAAACGCTATCTAAAGCATTGTTTAGGTACACTTGACAACGAGCTCCTATAAAGGTGACGCGATTGAAAAAGGCTCAAAAAAAGTAGTTTGTATTTTATTACCTACTTTTTACGCCGCCCTATGCAGAGCTAAACTGGCGATAAACCAGCATTGATGGCATCCACTTTACAGCCGTTTAAGTTTAGTTTTAAGTGCTAATAGCAAATTTTTGCCTTCGCTAACTACCGACACTAACAGCGATCCTATTTTGTTTGGCTATAAAATCGGAGAGACTGCTTACGCCTTATCGGATACAGTAAATCGCTTGCACACTGTAAAGATGCGTCGGGGTCGATAATATGTGTGTGTGCCCGCACTAAGAATCACCCGTCGCCTAAAACCGCCGCATCGCCGGGTTCGAATCCCGGTGAGGACATATCATAAAAATCACATTTTGGTTCCTAGTTTGGTTAGGACATTACAGGCTGATCACCTGATTGTCCGAAAATAAGATGCTCTGTGCTTCGGAAAGCACGTTAAGCCGTTGGTCCCGGTTACTACTTACTGGTGTAAGTATGTAGTCGTTACATGCGCCATGTCAGGGGCCTTTGGCGGCTCAGTAATAACGCTGACACCAGGGTTGATGAGGTTGGTATTCCACCTCACAACCCACACGATAAGAAAAAGATCGCCTAAAAAAAACGCCTATTCTACTCTTTCTATTTCTCTTTTGTTTTGTATTTTCCTGTTTGTGCAATAAAGTATTTTTTTATGTTATGATACGAATCATACTGCACTTCATCATTACTAATTTAAGAGCCACGGTCTTGTCGGTGTCGCATTCTCCATGCTACATTTTAAAGAAAAATAGGGCAGCGATTCCCTCTTACCTTCCACCCGTACCATACTGCACACAAAACGAAGACTAAAGATAATACCAGGGTTTAAAATATAATCCGCGCCACGCTAGAAGTCCGCGGATTTTATTGGAACTAATTGTCAAGATTTCAAGTCAAGTCAAGATTTTCAAGAAGAATCTGCGACACACGCGCCGCGGCTGCAGAACTGATCAGTTGTATGTCTAATTAGTTGCTTATTTGCAATAAAGAGTTTATCTATTGTATTGTACCTTTATAAACTCTGGGCGCCATCCCAGTCGCGTCAGACAGTACTCATGGCGGAAGGCAAGAGGGAAACCACTGCCCTATTTTTCCCTAAAAAAGTAGCATAGAGAATACCACGCCGACAAGAGCGTGTCTCTTAAACTATAATGATGATGATTGTACCTTTATTCTAACTGTCATTAAGATATTTCTAACACCCCTAATAAGGTAACTAAAGTAGAAGTTACACTGACAACAACAACTGTAGCCTATTGAGTGCAATTTTATGGCACAAAACATTTATTGTTGTAATAGGATTCTTCATTCTAATTAACTTGGGTTTGGCTATAAAAAAGGTAATAAACTGGAACTAATTAAAGCACTTTCTATAAAGTACTTATGGTATTAAATGCAATGTCTTATTTTAATGCTAGTAGTAAATAACAAACAGCCAATATATAGAGTATCAGTTACAATGGCTGTTACAAGGGGATTGGCTGCTTAATTATTAAGTTATTTTATTATAGAAATTGCTGTTTTATTTTTTTAGGGCTATATTAGTAGGATTCATATATATATATATAAAATAATTGTGCCTTTCAAATATTTTTTTAAATATTCTAATTGGAATGGTGATGAAAATTGTGAAATGCTCTAGAGCAATAAGGCCACCCACTGTATTTGTATTATGTTTGCTGCTTAAAATTAAATTCTGTGTAATAATGTGTATTTGATTTGATTTGTGAGTTAGTTAAGGACACACTATGACTCTATAGACCTTCCCTATGAAAAAAAAAAGTGAAATTGTTCTAGAGAAATAAGGCCGCCCACTGTATTTGTATTATGATTGCTGCTTAAAATTAAATTCTGTGTAATAATGTGAATTAGTTAGGGACACACTACCTATGACTCTATAAACCTTCCCTGTATGCTTAACTGGGAATGATCAAGGACATTATTAGATAAACTTTTAACATCCAAAATTATTATTTTATGTACTAATGATGTACAAATAATCTGCTTTCGAAGAGTTTCACTTACAAGTTCCAGAACATTCTCTCTGAAACTATGTTGTGTTAGAATTACAACATGAACAACAACACTTGATACTCAAAAATAAGACATGTTTGGTTGAACCCAAGCACCTCTAATATTTAACAAACACAAGGTTTATTATTTATTAAAAAAAACATCCTGTTTCTAACCTAAAACCGCAGTACATAATAGCATTATCTATAAACAAATGCAAGCTATATTAAATACGTAACATTGCACATAACTTACATAGATAGTACCTAACAACTATTGTGAGACCCAAGTAATTTTCCTAAAAAGGCAAAAAGTAGAAAAATAACAAACCCCGACATAACCTCAAATCATCGTCAAAAAAGGTCGTGTCTTTAGTTAATGACCACTTACCTTGAAATGTACAATCCCAGCTATTTAGTTTTTCATTTCCACGCAATTTTCTTCATGAATTATATTTCTAATTCAATAACAAAATCAAAATAAACAATGCACAAGTACTTGACACATCATAACAAAAGAAAACTGTGACTTTTTACCTTTTAAGTTCTATGTTGTTTATGCTTACTGTTTTCTCCTTTTCACTCATATCAGGAAATCAATATGCCAAAAAGAGATAAAAGATTTAACTTCAGACCAAGCCATAGACAATATTACTTTTTTCATTAGTGTTGCACTATAAATAACTGTTGTCAAAAATATTTTGTACATTCGTTATAACGAAATACTATAGCTCAAGGTAAAAACGTAATAGGTAAGGATTGAAAATATTCGGAAACAAATAATTGGCATCAAGTTTATGGCGTAAACATGCAGTTACGCAATTAACATTTCTACACCAATTAAAATTACAGTTTAGCGATTTCTTTAGTTTCTTGGCACATATCCAATATAAGGTCTAGGAACTCGCTAAATGTAAAAATAAACCAGATGCGTAATGTAAGTAAGTAGTAATTATTTTTCCATTAATTGTTTCATGATATAGATGACGGATCGTCGTGCATGATGTGACTAAGGTTAAAAAAATACAATTCAATTATTAGTTATTTTCACAATATAATTTATAATATCGACCAACGACCGTAATACCTGTCGAGAACTCGAGGTAAACAAGTTAGAAAAACTATACGTGTTTAACGACCTGCCTAACAAATAATGCATCAGCATAGCACACAGCAAAAACTGCTGGTACTAAAATATGAATAGCATTTTATGATGTTGATATCTATATTATATACTTATTGTTTAGTTTGCCTATATTTAAAAACACCATGAAGGGTTTTTGTTTGAAAATTAAAGGGATGAAAGAGAGTTAGAGTCTTCGTGGAAGAAGTCGTGAACAACCTGTTAATTACTGACGTAAACTAACGCAAACTCTCTACAAGTCGTCTGAAAACAAGTTATAGCCGCTCACGTAGGCATACAATATTTCCGTGTTAAATGTGTGTTTTGCCTATACACTATATTATCTATATAAATAATCTACTCTATTCTGTAGATTTATTATGTACATTACGCAACTGTATTAGAGCAATCGTTCTTAAAAGGAATTAAAACCAGATAATTGTGAAAAAAAAATAATAAGAAAACTTACCGAAGATTACTTATATTTTTTTCTAATACGATGTTAAGTGCGACTTTCATCTCATTCACATGAAAAGACATTTAACAGGTCGTTGATCGTAACATTTTTGTTAGAAATTGATTTTTGTATATGCAGTCGCACAAAAATAGCCTCCCGGGCATTGCTGCGTGCGCGCCGCCAGTCGCCACACTAGCGCCGGCCGCCCAACCCGTTCCGCCCTAGTCTACAAATACACCTTGCAATACGAAAAGTATCGCCGTTTCACCGGGATTTCGGTGCAGGAATTATAAATAGTGCAGTTTTATGTGATTTCTTTCATACCCGTGAAATTATAACGAGGATGTGACTGTACGTAACAAAGTGATTGGACAAAGTCCAAGTGTATTGTGAACATAACTTATAGAAGGGCGCCTAGCTTTTAATGACGGGTAATTTCCATTCCATTTACTTATCATTAAAATCATGCACTTTAAATTATCAACACTGTATGTAGCCTATGTAATCCTAGATCCAGAACCCAATGAAATTTCAAATCATGTTTTTTGAGTAGGTAAGGTACCTATTAACTTGTTGAATTTGTAACTTAGACTTTAAAAGGTCTTTACATTATTATATTAATAAAAAAAACAACGTGAAAAAATAGTAATTGAGTGTCTCTATATAAGTATGTTTGAAAGCGAAGTCGACCATCATTTCTTTTTATTAATATAGTAGTTTGCATACCCATACCTGGATACATGATAGTTTGACACACACACACCTCCGCGAAACAATCTGCCTGTCTTCAATACGACAATGTTATATATTATATATCCAAATATATAGTACTGACAATATAAACCTACAATACCTTGCTTAACACCGAGCATGGTTCTCTTATTATTAAAAAAGTAGGCAAAGTAACAATTACCATATTCAACGGGAATCTTACGTCGAAAACACGACTCTATTAGAGATTAATGTCGTAAATAATTTGAAAATAAAATAAAATATTTCGCCTTCGGATTTTCATTCTTAATTCATGTTTTGTATGTTGTGTGCAATAAAGTATATTTGTATTTGTTGTTAATTAAATTGCAATGAGCTCAAGTAAAACTTACTGTTAATATTTACAGACGTGACAAAGGGCTTCAGTATATTTCTATAGACATAATTTATTATACTCACATCAAAAGGTGAGAGTACAGGTGACGTCAGCCTGTGACGTCGGGACAGCCGTCTGGATCTGGAGTAGACATCAGTCCTGGCACCACTCCAAGATCATTCAATCAACGATTTCCTTAGAAATGGGGACGCCATCTCTTCTGAACACGTTGAGAATACTTCTAACACCAACCTTAAGGTCATTGGGTCAAAACATTATTTTAAAACTAAACATTTCGTTTCAGGGTTTCATGGTGACGAACTAATAAACTAAAATGAATAATGGGACGAGGAGAGCCTTGACAGGCTCTATACATAAGATAAGAGAGTTTGAACTGGAAAAAGTAAGGATTATAATTATCTTCATTAAAGATGACACTCCATAACACCCCATCCCGACCAATTGTTAAATATATTCTTACTTATTTTCCTTTGTAGGTTAGCTTGGTAGAAGAATTCGACATTCTGCAGATAGTCGGAGAAGGATGGTTTGGGAAAATTCTCTTAGTAGAGCACAGAGCATCAGACACTGAAATCGTTCTAAAAGCTCTACCAAAACCATACGTTTCTATAAGGGATTTTTACAGAGAATTCCACTACGGTTTACACTTAAGCGCACATAAAAACATTGTGACGACATTTGATGTTGCATTCGAAACAGCTGGATTCTATGTATTTTGTCAAGAATATGCTCCTTTAGGTAAGTTTGTGTGTGTTTGCGGATTCAATTAGAAATTTATTTTGTTACTACTTACAAAGCACACACAGCTGCGGTCTTTTAGTCAAAGTATCGAGTTTTATAGTACAGTTGGGTTTAACTAACTAAACCCAATTCACATCGTTTCTCACATGCTTTAGTTTGGCTATCGGCCAACACCACGGTGTTCTGAATGAATATAAAATCTAGCACATTCTCCTCATTAGTATAATGTAATTTTTTGTATATATTAACTTTTTTTGAGACGTTAACAAATATTCGAAACAATGTTAGAGTATCGAAATTATCCGAGTATCTAAATTCGACAACTGGGTACCAGTATAATAATAGAAGCAACGGAATTTGGATTTGAACCTATTTTCAAATGCAATATCCCTAGTTTTAATCTTAAGGACCTACACGCGTGTCTTGGGTAGTTTTTAAATGGACGGTACATTTTGCTGTGGTGGTACTTATAGGTCCCATCTGTGATGGTTTAGTTACCCATCGAGCCTTATTTTCAAGGAATATTGGTGGTATCGCTATGAAGGGTAAAGTTATAGACCGTTCATATAAATAGTTTATTAAAATTTCCAGAACGATTAGTTATTTTGTAAGTGATCGTGATGCTCTTAAAGCTGTGCAGTATAAAATAAGAATTCATATATATATATTTTTTTTTTGATAAACGTTGATTTCCGACATCATATTGGAGTTTTTCTTGCAGGTGACTTAACATCTAATATGTTTGATACTGGAATTGGAGAAATACATACGAAAAGAGTGGCGAAACAACTTTCTTCAGCCTTGGAGCACATTCACCAAAGGGAGTTAGTACATAGAGATGTCAAATTGGATAACGTTCTTATATTCAAATCAGATTTTTCAAGAATAAAACTATGTGATTTTGGAGAAACGAGAAAAGTTAATTCTACTGTGCTTAGAAGAAATGAGTGGCTACCATATTCACCACCAGAAGTTCTAAAGTTATCAATGGATAGTAGCTATAAGTAAGTTTGTGCTTTAGTTTTACAGGTATCTCTTACCTCTTATATGTAATAAAGAACCATTGTTTAGCGTTATACAAATAAACTTTTAGACATACAATATAAACAGTGGCTGTGCTGTAGCTGAAGCCATAAAATAGCTCATCATAGACGATGTTCACGTAAACAGTAAACCTATTATTCATAGATAACTCTATTTTTGTATTTTACTTGCAGAGCGCTAATTACCCATGATATTTGGCAGTTTGGTATAGTTATTTTCATTTGCCTCACAGGCTGTTTGCCTTGGCAAAAAGCTGCTTTCGATGACCCTAGATATACCAGGTACGTGGAAGAGTGCTTCTTTGGGTTTCTTTAATAAATAATTTATTATTTGACCTTTTGTATTATAATTATACGACACTTTATTTTCATTTTCAGTTACCACAACTGGTATAATAGCGCAAACCCTCTAAAGAAACAACCGAAATTGTGGAAAATGGTATCGTCACGAGCACAAAAAATGTTCAAGAAGTTTATTGAGCCTAGAGAAGAAAGGAGAGCGACTAATTTCTCGGACCTTGCCCGGTATTTAGATGATCGGTGGATGGCTAAAGGATATACTGACAGAGTTGGTATGTATTGCTATTTTAAACATACCTTTTGATTTCGATGTAAACAAACAATTGCTCACGTATTTTTTTTTTTAGCTGGTGGAGATATTGATGAACTTTGTCCATCAATGTACAGTTTCCGTAGTGACCCGAATGAGAAAAATATACTATTGAAACATTTCCGAGACAATGGCATTGAAACTACGGTTGATCGACAAGCGAAGAAGCAAAGAATACGTGAATGGATACAAAACAGTGTTATCGAAGAAGGCGATGAAGAGGTAAATAATTAAATATAAAATAAATAAACATCTCTAACGTTAAACAAAAGCAAGTGATATCCAGAATTTGCGTCCGTTTAACAGAAATACGCTCGCCCTCTATAACATGGGAATTAAACATATCTGTGTATATCTGTACTATACAACTATGTCTACCCCTTCGAAATTTCAGGCGTTTATGTAATTCTCCAATAGGCATTGTATAAATAATCTGGGAAAGATGGATGACGTCTATGATGTTAAACAATATATATTACTTTTATTCTCTTAAACAGGAGGAAAGCAACTACGAGCCCAGCGTTTACGATGACAGTGATGCAGAGTTAGAAGATAGATCACGGCCCTACCCCATCGATGAAAAGCATTCCCGGCCTTCCCTCCGCTATGACACTGAGAAACATATCAACCCCCGCACCGGTGAAATGATTGAAGGTGTTGACAGAAAATCCCCAGTTGACAAAAACCCACTTTCATATGACGTACAAAACATTGAACCTGTCGCTCCAGCAAACATTGTAAGAAGATATGGTATGAAAGAAGAAGGCTCATCTCAAAGCTCCACCAAAGACAGCGCGTATGGTTCTATGGATGCAAAAGTTACGACGAACAAAACGACGGCTTCTTACAGGGCTGAAAATAAACAAGTTACCACTATACAAACAACCGACAATTCCCCAAGTCGATCACTAAGTAGCTCATCTATACAGCAAAATAGATCACCTATGTCAGTTCATGCCCAACGTATACAGAAAACTGAAGAAGTGTTTTCTAAAGAAATGGAAAGTTTCAAGGGTAGTTCATCGACTCTTCATTCTATGGCTAATTCTTCCAGGTCAAACAGTCTGCAAGTAACACGGAACGGTTCTCTCGAGTATACCTCAACGAACACCGAGATGCTGCAAGTGCCACAAAATGAAAATATGAATAATAAATCTAGACCTAACAATCCGGTAGTAACACAGAATGGTTTCAGTCCTGGTGCTAAAAATACCCAAACGCAACACGCATACGTGTCTATGAAAAATACCGCATACGACAATGTAGCTGCTCGTAGTGAAAGTAATACTAATATTGTTGATAAAAGTCCACAACATAATCAAGTATTAGATAGCCCATACACTTCCATGATGAATATAGTTCAAGGGCAAATTAAAATAAGTCCTCATGCAAATGAAACTAACAGAAATATCGTAAATGTTTCTGTAACACCTGTCAGCCGCAACAAAAATAAATGAAATTGCTCAAATTCATAACGTTAAAGATGTATGGTTTATTATTTCCGCACTAAGTATTTACGTATGCGTATGCCAATACATGTATAGTCTCAACTTAGTAGTTATACACAAAATACCAATATACCTATTTATAACGGACGGTAACGAATTAGAAATTGTAATTCGTCAAAACATTTGCTGTTATAATTTTAAACAAAATGTACAAAATTATTAATAATTATTGTTTAGCTAGAATATTATTATAATTTGTTATTATATATAGGTACGACGTTCCACTATATAATTGTACTGAATTGTACTTATTTACATTAGAATTTAAAGATAATTATTAAAGACATTTTTTAAATGTTTAACTAGTTAGCATAAGTCTGTTTATTTTTGTAAGGTTGAAATAAAATTTTGCATAATACTTAGAAATATTTTATTGTGCCACTTTAAAAAAAAAAAAAAAACTTAGAAATATTTTATTGTGCCACCCTTATTAACAAATACAATTTTGACAAAAATAGTACAATGACATCTAGAATATTATAATGAAGTTGATTTTTATTATAATAAACACATATGTTACTTACCCACATTTTCATGAAAATCACCCACACACGATATATTTTTATTCGATTATGCTTTCGCCCGCAATTCTATTTGTATGAAGTATTATAAAAGTATATTAAATTTTATAATATTTATGTTTAAAATATTTTTAAACAGCTTTATTCGACTTTTTTTAGCATAAAGAGAATGATTAGCGAAACAGGTGTAACTGTTAAAATACTAGTTACAAAATAAATTTAATAACGTTATAACGAGTACGTATTTTGAAGCAAAACTTATACACAACACTATGCAATTGACACCTGTCTCGAAAAAAAAAATAGCCGCCTGAAGTCTGTTGTCAAAAAAAATTGAATTTGCACCGCGCGCAGTAGAAAACGTATTTTGATCATGAAGTTTTCTTTGTTATTTCATTTTAAATACTGAATAACGTTGTACAAAATATACTGTTAAACTTAGTCGCATAGAATAGTCACAAAATTCATGGTTTATCGATATTCTGTGCAGAGAAAAATCGCAAAATGTATCATAACCTCTCATAAGTAGTTATTTTTCGGTTACAATAGAGAAACATTGGTAAATCGTGTAAAAATGCAAAAGTTACAAGACAGTGTTTTTTCTATTGTCAAAACTACCAATCTATCTCCTGCTGTGTTTAGTTACTTGCAGCCGAGTGAAGATTTTCCGGGTATGTATATTGGTTTGTGATGACAGCATTCAATAAAAATGTCTGTAGTGTAACTGGGTGTATTACAGTGGATATACCATATTTTTGCAGACAAGACTCCTCTTGGCGGGATCCTTAGTGACACAAAACATGGCTGGCTTGCTTTGGGCCCCAAGTTTTGTGTTGTGGATCTCAGAACTGGCCTGAAAGTAGCTCAGCGGACATTCGGCGCGTCGCTGAGGTAATCTTTCTCATATGATGTCATGTAGATATAAAACATCCCACACATTTTTTTACTACCCAATAATAATGTAAACACTAAACTGTTAAAGTAAACAAAAACAATTTCGTCTATGACTAGACTGGATTATGACTGGACTGGATTGTCTTCATAAAATATCAGAAAATTACAAAACAATATATATGTATATTCCATGGATTTGTTTGTTGAAAAAATATGTCTACCCTCAAAGAACACATAATTATTTGTTTACTCTTGAAAAATAATCGTTTTTTTTTTTAATGTTTGTTTAAAGTGCAATAAAGAGTTTGTAGTATTCATTTTATCCATGTAAACTTGTTCCATTGAACAGGTTTTTTATTAGTTATTTTGGATTAATTCTGTTAACATATTTGTAATAATTTCATTTCAGCAACTTCCGTACTACTGTAACAAGTGTGGTGGAGCTTCCAACACCTCTCACAGAAAACTCGCAGCAATTACTCATCAGTTTAGAATGTGAGGACATCGCTGGCATGATCTGTGTATTCCACATCAACGGCTCCCAAATACTCCGTTGCATCAGAACTGAAGTTGTGGTCACAGAACTAGCAGTCTGCGATGGACTTACAGATGGACCGTTCACATGTTTCGATGGTGCTATTATGGCTGGCACAAAGACTGGAGAGATATTCGTCTTTGACCTCAATCGGTCAAGCTTAATTCAAGCTTTGAAGGACATATCACAAGGTTATGAACACATGATTCGAGGTGAAGAGAATTTATCCAACATTTCGTTTCTGCCTTTGAATGCAGTTGACCAAATAGAGGTCCAAAGAGATCTGGCCTTAGAGAATGATGATCATATAGCTGTACTATTGAATGAGAACTCTTTGGTTGACGGGCAGTATATATTTCGTAATCCAGATGGCACAGTGCGAATGAAGGCCAAGAGAGACCATATAAGAGTTACTGTGATACAATACATTCCTCAGTTAGGGAGTTTGGTGGTAGGATTCAATTTCGGAGCATTTCAGATTTGGAATCTTTTGAATTTGGATTTGGAATTCACGTCTCAAGTCAATGTTGAGTGCCTGCCAGTGACACATTTTGGATTCCAGGTTAGATTTCATTTGTTTTATTTTTGTTTTAGTTTGAAGAGATTTATTATAATGATATCAATGATAAAAAAAATTCAAGACTGTAAATTCAAATATGGCTGCTTGTATATCTAAATGCTGAAAATACCTTCATCATGGAAAAACATGAGTTGTTGCTAATAGTCCAAAAAAGATAATCATTAAGATGTTGAAAACATGTATGATAATTTTGGTTTTTGTTTAATGGAAAATAAACCTAAGTATGTACTTGAAGGCCATTTACCGCAACTCGACATACTAGCGCCTATTTTGCATAAATCTCTTACAACAGTATGTTTTTTTTTTTGTGAATTGTCAAAAGTAATCTTGTAATCTAAGTAAGTTGTTAACATTGTAAATTCCGGGGGAAGACCTGATGTCCTATATTACAAGTTTACTTAGTTTAGGCATCAGCCATCCACAAAAAGAAAACCGCTTATAGCTATTAGATAAGTAAGTTAAGTTTCTTTGTAATTTATTTTTATTTGGTTGGATTATTTATTATTCATTTCTTTCCCAGGAGCCATGTGACGACCCCAGAGCATTCTGCTACCTCTGGGTGGTGTTCTCCGTGATAGACAGGTTTGATGAGGAGGAGTTTCCCCTGGCTGTCATGTACTCCCTCACTTATCAGGGGAAGAGAATGCTGTCGGATACCAAGTGCCTTTATCAGGTATGATCTTTGTGACTATGCAAGGGAGTGCTATGAGGAGATGCAAGGGAGGCAATGCTAGGGAGTGGAATTCTTTGCTGTGTTCTGTATTTCCAAATGCATATAACCTGGGTGCTTTCAAGGCCAGAGTGAACAGGCACCTTCTGAGCGAGCTTGCTCCATTTTAGGCCTCGTCAATGCCTTCGGGCAAGACAGGGCCAAGAGCAAACCCATCAAAGATAAAATAAAAGGTTTATTTCATGCACTGTATCACTGCGACCTGTAAGATCTATTGCCATCACCTTTAGTTCACCTCTAAGCCCTATCTACAGGTTCGACCTTTAGCCCTACCGACAATGTTTCGGCTCATGATTCTGAGTTAATATCAAGTGGAATTTTTCATCACTAAGAGAGGGCTATTCATTCAATTCTTCGATATTAGTACTAACCACGCAAAGATCGCAAATAGTGGATATCTGTTGTTTGAGCCCTTATCCCAGCAGGGGATAATAGGACTATAAAAGGAGAAGTACTAATCTCTGTTACTCCCCGACAGGAATTCCTAACAGCAACAGTGAGGTTCCAAGTAGAGTTGAGTACAACAGAGGAAGACTCACAGCTGATTGGCGGTCGCTGCGTGTCCTGCCACACATACTCTGTCAACTCCATGCTCGGGGGAGAAGGGGAAGATAGTAAGAAACTCATATTAAACCCAAACTGTTTTACTGTCGTTTTAAGTTTACGCGGTTATTATCACGGGTTATTGGGGGCGGTTATTGTCACATAATAACGGATTCTTACCGCGTTAAAAATAGGGATATGAGACTCCCGATATTTCGACACTGTTGCAAGTGCCATGATAACGGGATGACTGATGAGATTGGAGTGGAGTAGGTAGATCCATAATTTTCTACGGGCAGACATATCTGTTGACCCTCTTTCTTTGTCGCTTGTTTATGTATTTGATATCGGAATGTTCGGAACAATCTGAACTCGGGAGAAATCGGGAAATATCGGGAGTCTCATATCCCTATTTTAAACGCGGTAAGAACCCGTTATTATGTGACAATAACCGCCCCCAATAACCCGTGGTATTCTTATCCGCCGAAAAGGAAAGGGACAGGTAACCGAGAGACTAAAATTTATGGAACATACCTCTGCCTACCCCATCGGGGATACAGGCGTGATGCTATGTTGTGTTATATAACTAAAATAATAGGATTACGGAAGGGGGATATCAGGCGAAAGTTTACGCTAGGACTGGTCGAGGAAGACCTAGAAGGAAGGAAAATGCATCAAGACGCGTTTGCTCAGTCATCACCAACCCATTAACGTCCCTACTGCTGGGGCACAGGCCTTCCCTATGGATGGATAGGGAGATCGGGCCTTAGACCACCACGCGGGCCCAGTGCGGATTGGTGGTTATTAACGACTGCTAATGCAGCCGGGACCAACGGCTTAACGTGCCTTCCGAAGCACGTAAGCTCCGATCAGTATTTTTTGTTTAATCCTATTGAAAGCCTCTAGCTAATGGAATTATATAGTCTCTGTTTACCTCGGTGGGAAATAGGCGTGAGTTTATGTATGTATGTATGTGAAAGCCTCTTCACATTTTAGTGACCATATAAAATCTTCGTTTTAATTGTTATAATAAATAAATATCACTATTTAAACTACTACATAAACTATGGAAGAAAAGGAGTAGATAGATTATGAAGATTCTTGCTAGTTTTAAGTCTTGCTAGTATTTTGTTATTCTCCCATTGTGTGATCCATAGGTAGGTTGCGAGTAATTCCCAACACAAGTACTATTGCTACTTACTGGGAAGACTCGTCAACGAACTTTGTTATGTTTTTATGAATATATAATTTTTTTTATGTAACCTTCCCTCCTATAGTTTCACGTCATGTATGTTTTACTTGCAGGCATGTTGAACATCTGTCAGCTGGTGTGGGAATGCTGGGGCGAGAATGCTAACTCCTCTGCCCAGTATGGAATGTTGCTGTTTGACTTGGATCAGTGGTACAAGGATCAGATGCCAGGTAACTTGTGTTTTATTTTACTAAGACCATTATGGTTGATCACCTGATTGTCCGAAAGTAAGACGATCCGTGCTTCGGAAAGCTGTCCCGGTTACTACTTAGTGATGTAAGTAAGTAGTCGTTACATGAGTCATGTCCTTTGGCGGCTCAATAGTAACTCAGACACCGGGGTTGATGAGGTTGGTAATCCACCTGTCAACCCACTCGATAGAAGAACACCATTATGGTTGATCAAAGCTGTTTGAATGAATAGAATAGAAATAGTTTATTATAAAAGGACGCCACACACAGAAAGAAGACAATAACATCATTTAAAATTTTCACAAAACAATTACAAAAAATGCAAAGCGGATGTTTGTCGAAATGATCATAAAGGTGGTGGTGGACGTCCTGAGATAAAAGGGCCTCACTCAGCACAAGTCGCGGCACGCACGTGCGGAATGCACGGGAGTGACAAAATCTCTAAAGAAATGGTGAAAACCCCAGAAGGAGTTAGGTTGGTATACATAGTCAAAAACAGAATGTATAATGGACCATCTTGGAGTGTAAAACCGAGCCCACTAACATGACATAACTGGATGTATCATTTAATGAAATAATTCACTTATATTATACAATATATTGGCCCCGATTCCTGCAGACACCGCCTAATTTTATTTTAAGTTATATCCGTCTTTTTCATATCCGTCGAAAAGGAAAGGGACGGATGATTCACAGCTCTTAATTTTAGGAAGAATGAGTAAATGAATGAATAACCCGGGCGAATCAAAAGGTACGTCGCTGGTATGCAATCCGTTTGACGTGCTGTCTACTTAACTGTGTCGGGTTATTGACAGATGTAAAATTTTTACACGGTTGGTTTAGATTTGTGCTTAAAATTGACGTGTGTTCCATAAATTTTATGCTTGTCGATTACCCGTCCCTTTCCTTTTCGGCGGATAAGAAAATGACAGATATAACTTAAAATAAAATTAGATGGTATTTACAGGAATTAGCACCATTATATACCTATTCGCCAACTATGTTTATGTTACCAGAGAAAAATAAATATTTGTTAATTAAAACACAATACATAATAACGGGTTCTTATCGCGTTTAAATCAGGGATATGAGACTCCCGATATTATGTGTTTTAATTATGATTATAACTGCGTAGACTTAAGACAATGTACATATTTGTTTACGGTATATGATGCTAGGCCATCTGTGATTCAATAGACGCTGATTTTTATAATAAAGTTCGTTTGCTTCCAGCGACGTACCAGCTCCAGAGCAACGCGTTCATGAGCGCGACCCGTTGCACGGAGCTGGCCCGCGGCGCCACGGCGACCCTGGACGTGAGACTGATCCCGTCGTCTGTGTCCGTTTACTGCGCCGCCACACGCCTCGAGGAACACTTCTATCCCAACTGTTTGAGATACGGTCAGTATACTGGGTGTTAGTGACATCGTAACGAATACTAAGGGGGATGATTCAGACCATGATTCTGTGTTGATATCAAGTGGAATTTTCCGTCGTAAAATTCATGGTTTTTTTTTTAGTTTTTATTAAATATTTTCCATTATATACTTTTGCGATGGAAAATTCCACTTGATATTGACTCAAAAGAAGATAATAAATTTAATTAAAATGTCAAAAGATAACAAATCAATACAATTTTATGGCTAATATGAGTAATAAACTAATTATGTATAAAATAAAATTACATTCAAGTAATTATAATAAAATACAATGTCAATTTTTCATAAAATCAACAGAATATAGCTCCATATCCAACAAAACCGAATGATACGTCACATTCCTCATTTTTAAAGCTAGTGGGTAGTTGCTCATATAACGTCGGACCGATAACGCGCGGGTTCTTAGTGGCGAGAGTGGTACGGTCACGAGCATTAATATGTATACACTTTGGTACCATGTCACATTAACTTTTTTGACAAATTGAACTGTAAGTCTCACTAAATGTCAAATATGTTAGTGCGACAGGGTTCTAAAGTGGGTACATGATATTGCTTATGACTGTACGTCGCGGAACTGTAGTAGTAGTATAATACTATGTTCCACACTTGCCAACAGATTGCATATGCCTCAACACATCAGAATCGTGCGTGTTAAGTACAACGGGCATACAGCGACAGATCATCAACTCTTTGGACGAGGTGGGCCCGACGGCGTTGCTCAACCCGACGAGGTTGTACCACGCATGCGTGCAAACCGGACTGGTTCCCTTGTACATGGACGCTATGGGGAATATCGACCAGGTAGGTTGGCTTTATTTAAAGCAACATAACCGGTCTAAGGACCCGTGATAGCACGCTTGACTCTCTTTGAGGTCGCAGGTTCGCTGCACTGGCCTACATACATACATAAACAGCCTTTATATGTCCCACTGCTGGGCACAGGCATCCCCTCAATCAACCGGAGGGGGCCTACTAACTAAACACTACTGGCCTAAACCAATGATTTTCGAACTTGTTTGCATATAAAAAATGATTATCACATATAATAGGGGACGAACATAATTGCCATTAACGCACCATGGTTCATCAAAACAACAGAAATGCACGAAATTCTAAATGTACCTATGGTCAAAGAAGAAATAAGCAATTGTGGAACCCAGTACAAAAAAAATATATTACAAATGCACCCAAATCAGCTTGCGGGGCAACTAACTATTCCAGAAACCATACGTCGCCTAAAAAAGAAACGAGACATTATCGATAAGGACAGTCAGGACGAATGACTACTTCAAAGAAAGCACTGACATCGCTGGGAGTAGCGTCCTCCATGCCATATAAACTCAACTCATCTGCTTATAGTAAAAAAAAACTTAGCACAAATCCTAGAAACTGCGTGATATGAGTTATCTATGTCTATGACCTAAGGCTTTTTGGCGGGAAACGGGAACGGGACAGTTGCTTTCTTCATTGAATAATCTAAATAATTAATACGAAGTGGTGTTTTGTGGTTAATGATCGCATTAAGTTAGTCGGAAGACATTCGCGAGTGTTATTATATCGGAGTATTCAATAAACAAAGTGTATCTGCCTATTTTTGCTTCGTGCCAGGAAGCCGCTTCATAACTCGAAAGTTTATGCGGACTTTTGAGTTAATTCGTTCGGGGTTCGGGGAATCTACTCCGAGGGTGGGGGCTTAGGTTTCATTATCATCACCTTTCATCATTTCATTAATCATCAAGAAAAAAAAATACGTAAGACATGGCTGTATGGGCATAGTTCCCTTTGCCTTACCCTTCGGGGAAAACCAAAACAAAAAAAATATCTATGACCTAAATAAACATGACCCGCCTGCATAGGCCGCCTATTGTACTCGTTCTATTTCTCTTTTGTTTTTAATTTTGTTTTTTTTTCCTGTTTGTTACGTTATGAATTCAAACTCACAAAGTGGAATTCAGTGCACGCCACAGCCCGAGTTCATAGTTCAAACCGGGATTCTTACCTGTGGCACTAAGATGTAAGTTTGTCACGGATTATTTCTAGTATCAAGTTTTTTATAACGCCAAGTTTGTTTCTAGGAGGATCAGCGCAGATACCTCCTATCAGTGGCGTTGGAAGCGAGGCTGTCGAGATTCCTGAAGCGCTGTGCGCATGACTGGGCTACCGGCAGCCATGTTGGCGCGGGCTGCACTCTTACCTTCTTGGTAAGTTTTATATTTTAACCGCCTCCGTGGTCCAGCGGTTGAGCGTTGGGCTCACGATCCGGAGGCCCCGGGTTCGAATCCCGGTGGGGACATATCACAAAAATCCCTTCGTGATCCCTAGTTTGGTTAGGACATTACAGGTTGATCACCTGATTGTCCAAAAGTAAGATGATCCGTGCTTCGGAAGGCACGTTAAGCCGTTGGTCCCGGTTACTACTTACTGATGTAAGTAAGTAGTCGTAGTCATCAGCCATGTCAGCGGCCTTTGGCGGCTCAATAATAACCCTGTCACCAGGGTTGATGGGGTTGGTAATTCACCTCATAACCCACACGATAGAAGAAGGTAAGTTTTATTTATTTATTTATTATTATTTATTTATCTATTTGTACACAATGAAACAGACACAAGAAACATACAAAGAAAACAGATAGTACAGGCAAGCTTATCTCCAAACAAAGAGATTTCTTCCAGCTGACCTACGTGACAAGAGAGACTTTCAACGTATAATATTATATAAAAAAAATAAATAATAAATAATAATAATAATAAATATTATATTATTATATATTATATTTTATATTAGAGAAACGCAAAGACCGGCTCTTTATTTAGTCCTTTATTGACGTGTCTTATTGTAGATTTGCCGCAAATGGCAATAACTACTTGGCCGGGGAATTCAAAAACTTTTATTTTTCAAAATTGGCTTACAAAGTTAGCGCTTTTTAACGTCAAAAATTAAATTACATATTATGTAACTAGCTGTAAAACTACTACCACATCGGAATCTGTAACGCTGAGGGAAAGACGTGGCCAGAAAATCTCCCAGCACAGGGCCCTAGTCCTACTGTTTCATGTTTTCCTTTCTTTTTTTTTAAATCCAGTTTGTATTACATAATTTATAGACGTAAATACAATGGTATTCCAAGTACAGTCGGTGGAAGGAAACTGAAAAATAAAGAGTTTATGTGACTTTAGCGGGACCGCTGAGGACTCACCCGGTACAAAATTTAAGACAACAGACCTGAGGGTGCCCAGTTGGGCGCGAACTTCGGCTCAGGGCGTCGTCTGAGAGGATTAAATTTGAAAGAAACCGTCGACCACGCCTTGTTTAATTCGCTGCTAGACATGAAGATATGGAAAATGCGTACATGTTCACGCCAACGTGAACGCACCATAATAATATTGAAAAACGGCAACCCCGATGACGTTGTTCCGGTCCCGGTCAATATTATCTGTGCTCTATCAATTCACTCTCTCGATCTATCTCCGCGTCACGTCACGACCAACTTCAACTATCGCGTACGCGCACAAAATGTAATGTAACGAACAAGTCACTAAACAATCCCCCTCAAGAAACGAAGCTTTCATTGAAGCAATCCCATCAATCTGCTAAGCAATACCTACTACAAACAATAAACCCACGCCGGAGCTACTGCAGCGCCGACAATACAAGACTTTCAGCTCCTTAAGAATCCGGAAGTGTAAGGCACTAATTGTTATTTAAAATTATCTTTCTTTATAGGTTGATTGGTGTTGGAAGCGGGCCGTAGACTTGAAAGAGAACGCAAGGGAACTTACTGCGCCTCTCTTCACCTCTTCTGCTTTACCAGATAGGTGAGTTAATACTTCCAAGGTCAGTTAACACGGGTCACTGACCTTTCAGTGAAGTTGGTGTAACTGAAAGTTGTGGTGTGAGTACTTAGTTCATCTTGAGATGGATGTGTGACTACCCCAACCGGGATACAGTCGTGAGTTTATGTTATATTACATTTACAGGAACGTAGTGAGATGTTTGGATCACTGCGTGCAACAACTGACTCAGCTCACCGGCTTGCTGGACGCCGTGCTTACTAAATGCTGCAATCTGGTCGTTCCTGATGGTGAGTAACGACATATTTTTCTCTTTTTTTAAATAGAACTAATTGACAAGTCATAAGAAATTTAAAGAAAGAACGGTGAAGTGTGGGTACGTGTGTGTCTTTCTGTTTCTCCGTATTTCACGGCAAAACGGAGCGACGAATTGACGTGATTTTTTAAGTGGAGACAGTTGAAGGGATGGACAGTGACATAGGCTGTTTTTGTCCCTTTCTAACCTCCCACATTCCTAAAATGGGGGTGGAAAATTGTATGGAGATTTCCGGGAATGTGGGCTTCCCCACGATGTTTTCGCGACCTCAAAGTGAGAGGCAAGCGTATCAACTGGGCTGCCACGGCTCCAAAAATAGCAAAAACTAGAGGGCAAAAGCTAGTATTACAAAAAACCTATAAGGCCAATGCAATGATGATTTTTTTTTATTCCAGCTCTAAGCGAGATGGAGGAGAAGTACAAGGGCATAGGTTGTGTGTCGCTGTACTTCCAAGTGGTGCAGTGGTTCCTGCGAGTGGGACTGCTGCCCGAGCGGCTCGAGGCCTGCGACGCGCTGCCCTACCCCGGCGGAAACCTCGCCGACACCTATACCAAGAGGTTACTTTACTCTTCTTCTATCGTGTAGGTTGTGACGCGGAGTACCAACCGCACCAACCCTGGCGTTATGGTTATGATTTAGCCGCCATAGGCTCCTAACATGGCCCATGTAACGACTACATACGTATATCAGTAAGTACTTATTAGTACACGTTGTTTACAGATAATGTTCATCATTAACCAAATTGCCGCCCAAATTGTATTGTATTCATGTGTTATGTCTGATTGTTGAAATTTAGTTCTGTGCAATATACTTTTATTTTATTTGATTAACTATAACAGCGTATATATGTGCTGGGATGTGCTAGGCCAGTGCTGGTGTTCGAACTAGCGATCTCAAAATGAGAGGCGAGCGTTCTACCAACTGGGCTACCACGGCTCGTATGGAGCGTTATATAAAGTAATTTTATTTTTTGTAACATTGCAGACGTCTAAAATTGCACCGCCTCCAAGACCACAACTTGGGCGACGAAAGCGCCGCTAAAACGTCCTGTCCGCTCCTATACATCGACCAGCTGATTGAAAACGAGTTTGGTGGAGAACGGATTAATCAGTAAGTTGTTATTAGTGCAATTTCAAACACAGTTGGCTCCACCATTATAGACTGCGATTCGACTCACCACTAAGGAATGCAATCCCGACTCGAGATCTCAAATTCGAGATCCCGCGGGATTGGAAATATCAATCCCGCGAGATCCCGAAATTTTCGGGATCTCGTCTAGTTCATAAAAAAAAAATGTAAAGTTAGGATGGCTGAAAACGATGAAAACTGCTTGTTTGTGATAGTGAGGTTAATTAAAACAAAATATTTTTGAAGGAAAACAAATTCCTTTATTCTTCAATACTACTAGCTAAACAATTAAGTTTTCTTTTGAAATTAGCATAATCAAAACAAAAAGTATAACTCAATGAGATTCGCCCAATCCCGTCAATCTCGAATGGGATCTCGTCATATTATGCTTCGGGATTGATCCCGAAAAATTAGACGAGATCATTCAAATTCAAGAATATCTTTATTCAGTTGTTAACATAGTTACACTTTGAATCGTCAATTTTTACATAACGAACGTCTCATCCGCCTAAAACTACTACA